>NW_028262379.1:396276-566600 GCF_047370975.1 Nipponia nippon
CATCCTGCTCTCTCCTGAGCACTGCACGGCCCTAGCGGGACACTTCAAGGCCTCTAGGGGTTTCATCCCTCTTGAGACTTGTTCGGGACAAGCACCTCAGGGTTCCTGAGCAGAAGTCAAGGCCGAGACTGAGCTCCACCATAGCGAGTGCTAGCCTACTGCTAGAGCCCCAGGAGAGGGTGGGGAGATAGCAGGGCTGATCCCGCACCTCCGTCCCCTCTTTGTGGGGACGAGTCTGAGCTGCTCTCCTTCTGCTTTGCCCCTGAGGGAGTGGATGCGGACGGAGAAGAGGAAACTCTCCTTGGGACGTTCACGTACAACGTGGCAAAGGAGCCCATGCAGACCTTCCCTCTGAAGGTACCGGCCCACGCGCAGGGGCAAGGTGCCGGGGAGCAAACCAGGTTTGCCTGCAAGTCCATGGCAGGAAGAGCGTGAAGGCTTTCTCCCTGGGCCGAGGGACAGTGTCCTCTCCTCCCAGCACAGCGTGCCCCTTCTCTCCCCGTGCTCTCACGCCTGCCAGGAGGAAAGCAGGCAGAGCAGACAGCGGGAGCTTGGTGGGGTTGCACAGCAGCCGCCCCACGCGCAGGAGCACCTCCCCGGCCTCTCTGCCAGCACAGAGCAAGCAGCAGAGGGAACGGGCAGAGGGCAGGGAGGCTGAGCCCCAGCAGGGCCGGCATGCAGAGGCTGCCAGCTGCCTTCCCCCTTCCTGTCTCCCCAGCCTCCCCAGCAGCCCCGGTACCAGCAGCGAGCCTCAGCTTTCCGCAGCCGCTCCCACCCACTTTCAGGAGCTCGTTCCTGAGCAGGAGCAGGGCTGGCAGGGGGAGACACCTTCATTGCATTGTCGCTCCTAACAAACACCCCCGCTTCCTTTTCCCGCTTTTCTTGCCAGAACGCGCCGCTTCCCAGAGCCTTTGCCCGTGTCAAACTTCTGGTGAAGAGCAACTGGGGAAACCCAGCGTACACCTGCATTTATCGAGTGCAGGTTCACGGGAAGATGGCAAAACCCGAAAGCCTCGCCTGAAACCAGAGGAAAAAGAGAAGGGCATAGAGAAGAGAGCAGCAGAAGGGGAAGGAAGAAAAAAATAAAAAAGATGTGGCACTTCAGATTGGTGCAGAAGATCTGTCTCCAAAGCGGGGTGCGCAAGAAGGCCCCCTGGGGGGAGGGCGGGAGCGTGTGGGAAGCGTTAGGACTTCTCCTGAATTTTTTCTTCAACCTGAGGAAGGCAGTAAGCACTCCTAAGGTTTACTCCAGAGAGGAGAGGCCCAGCCTGGCACCGCTCCTTCTCCCGCCACCCCGGCAGGCTCCGCAAGTGGCACCAGCCCAGGGCAGGCAGAGGGGCCCGGCTGCAGTTTACAACTGCCGCAGGAGCAGACGGAACCGTTTGGCCTCGCACCTTCCCAGCATCCCGGCTGTCGGTTTGTCGGTTACCCCGCGGTTTCTGTGAAAGGGGTGTGGGGAGCCTGTCTGAGTGGCCTGTGGGAAACCCCCCCGTTCCTCGGCCCATCAACGTCCCCGCTCTAGAGCTCGCTGCTCTCTGTCGGGGCTCCTTTTGTGTCCCATTGATTAGTGTCGACGGGGAATTTTCCAGCGTTTGGCCCCTGGTTATTCTCCCCTTGGCATTGGGACGACCCCGACCCGTCTTTCCTCTTGACGGACCACCGTCTCTGCGCTTCCCGGAAAGGCTGTGCGGTTCTGCAGCCCGTGCGCTGTTCCCGTCATGGGCTCCCCCATCTAACACTCGAGGCCCCTCGGTCCCCCAGTGCTGCATTTTGCAACACTTGGCTGTTCCCTCCCGCTGTTGCTATCATGGGCATCGTGTCCTGGGCTACAACGCCTTCTCCGCTAAGGACATCGCGGGCAGCCACTCGGAAAGCTCCTCCAAAGGATTCCAGGGATGGGGAGGGTTAGAAGCCCGTCTTCCTGGCAGCTGTCTAACAGCAGGGAGTATTGGGAGGGGGTCAGGGTGGCAGGAGCATTCCCTGGGGGGTGCTGGAGGCTGCCAAGGGGTTCCTGAGAGATGGGGCTGGGGAGTGGGCATCCCCGCTTGCTTTTGGGGTTCTCCTGCTGCTGCAAATGGTTTCTAAAGCTAAGCAGAAAGGGCAATTTGCCCATTAGCTTTGCATGACGGTAGGCACCTTAGGTGGGACCATCCCCCGTGCATCCAGCGCTGTAATAAAGAGAATGCCTGCTTCTCGATGCTACATTGCTGTGAAGAGGTTGATTCCCCATTTCGGTGACAGTTTGGGCGACCCAGATGGGACTCTGCTTCTGAATCTCAACGCATCCGCGGCATCGCAGGACCCCCAGCCGGCTCCGAGGGATTCTCGGGAAGAACCTCGGAAGCGCGGACCGAAGAGCTCTGAGCAGGACCCCTGGCAAGGTAAAGGCATTCCTTTTCGGATTGAAAGGGCGGTTGCCTGCCCGTCAGGCGCGGCGAAGGCCTCGCAGGGTTGGCCTGTAAAGGTACCTAAGGGAAGGATTGGATCCTATCGGGCCAAAGTCCCTAGGACAGCTGTGTCTGGAAACCTTTGGCCAAAGGGGTGGGTTGGAGTCCCACTGATGGTAATCTAGGGGTTCGAGTCCCCTTCTGGGGAATGCCTCTGACTAGTTTGTGCAAAGTGATGGTCTCTCTCTTTGGTGTTGCCGTATCTCTGATGGCGGGTACTAAGCCCTCTGCGGAAGGGGGCATTCGGAAAAGATCTCCCCTAGGCCGTATCTTGAAACATTGGAGGAAATTGGGAGGGGAGCCTCTCACTCGAAAACAGCTTCTAGAATATGGTGACAATTGGTGGCCAATGAATAGTCTCGAAGATCAGGAAAAATGGCCAAAGAATGGAACTCTAAGATATACTACTGTAGTACAACTGATGGTACTTTGCAGGCGGGAGGGTAAATGGGATGAAGTACCATCCGTGCATTTCTTTTTCACACGAAGAAGCCACCCGGAATGGCAGAAGGAATGCGGAATAATCCCACACGATCCTCTGATCTTGGCTCTAGCAAAGGAGGGGAGGGGTAGGAATTTAAAACAATGGTGTTCTGCTTGTAGAAAATCAGCTCCTTTCGTACAAGCCCGTCTTGCCTCTTCCTGGGTTCTTCTTCTTGGCGTACAAAACGGTTCCGAAAGGAGAAACGCTGGCAGAAGCAGCTGCCCCGTGGGTTGAGAGCAAAGCCCCCGTTCCAGCAGCCTTTCTGGTTTCCCGGGGATGCCCAGGAGAGCTGGAAGCCTGCCCGGCAGCACAGGCCAGGCAGCCGCCCGGCACGGGAACGTGGCAGGGTTCGGGAGGCCCACAGGCATGGGCTCCCACCGCCCAGGAGAGCCGTGCTGCCCCAGGGGAGCCCACCGGGTCTCCCCGGCCTGCTGCGCCCTGGGGAGCCCCAGTGTGACGTCAGAGCCACCACTGTGAGGTCAGAGCTGGCCGCCCGCACAGCCCTGTGGCGCACGGGCAAGGAGCCCACAGCTGCCGTGTGGCTCTTGCCCTGGGCAGGCGCGCTCCTGCTGTGGGGCAGCGTGGGGCTGCTGCCGGAGCTGTTTTTGCCTGGGCAGGCCACACTGCTGGGGCTGAGGGGGAAGAGCGGAGCGGGGCGCCTGCCTTTGCCCAGAGATGGCGTGGAGCAAGGCCCCCGAGAGAAGACGCCAAGGGCCCTCCCAAGGCTCCTTGGGGAACGAGGCTGGCCAACAGCCGGCAGGGGAGGCAGCGGGGCCGAGCCGCTGCCAGACGAGTAGGTACGAAGCCTGGCATCTGCCCGGGGCATCAGGCTGGGCTGGTAGCAGGGACGTGGCCTAGCACGGTCAGCGCGGTGCGGAGCAGCCTGGGGAAGCCGACAGAAGTTTTCTGAAGAAGAGCCCCGTGGCTTGCGAAGCCCCCCTTCTGTGAGGACGGGTCTCGGCGGAAAGCCTGCCTCACTCTCCCAGCCAAAAGGCAGTGTGCAGCAGGGGCTTTTGGGGAGGCGGTAGCCTCGTGCTGCAGGGTCGGAGCCCAGCCCTGCTGCACGGGGCGCTTTTGGTGCACGGGGAGGCCAAGCCCCTGGGGCCTGAGACTGGCCCCCTCGGGACGCTGAGGCGCGATCCTGCCTGGCTGATGGGAGCAGCTGTGCGGCGCAGAGAGGGGTCGGGAGACCTGGGAGTGCCCAGGGAAGAGGTGGGGGGGGCCGTGGCGGGGGACAGCAGCCCGTGCCCCCTCTGCGAACGGCCACTGGGAGGTGTCTGCCGCGGGGCAGGTTGGGGCCAGGGGCCAGGGAGCAGGGAGGGACGGGCTGAGAATCGCGCTGTGCTGCCGGCTGGGCTTCCCGAGGCGCGGGTCTGCTGCTGCCAGCTTGCTCCCACTGCAGGCCTGTAAAGCAAAGGATGGGGAAAGGAGAGGGGGGGCCCGCTGGGAGCAGCCCAGCTGTGCTGGCCTCTCTCGCTGCTGCTGGGACAGCCCGTCCTCTGGCAAGGGCCGCCGCTCAGGCTACTCCTGCCCGCCTCGGCTCCCGCGGCGTGGGGACGGTGGGCAACGGGCACTTGTCTTTTTCCTCCGACAGGAACCTCGGCACGGAGGTGGAGCTGGGGATACTCTCTTCCATGTCAGCTCCCGGCTCAGCCACTCAAGGGCCTGCCAAGTGGCGCGACAAGGCCACAGAAATTGCAAGTAAGCTCAGCCCTGCTGCTTGCCGTGACCTCCTCGGGGCTGAACTTGGAGAGCTGCGCTGCGCTGGAGCTCTGGCCAAACGTCACAGGCGGCAGGAGAAGTGCAGGCTGCCCTGCTCTTTGCCCCAGGGAGGGAGTGTGTCGGACACGGTGCCCGCCTCCCCGCAGGCAGCTGCGACACGCGGGGCTGGGCATCCTAGAGAAGAGACCTCAAGAGGCAGGCCTAACTTTTCTCTGCTTTCCTTGCGCAGGGACAGCCTTCAGCCTTACTTGCCATCCGGCAGGCGACCTTCTCTCCCCGTGGAGACGTCTGCTGAGGACGTGCATCTCCGCCGCGTACGTATTACATCACGTTTCTGCTGTGGACGGGGGAGAGAAAGGGGATGTCTGAGGGCCGGTGCAAGCCAAGGGGAGAGCAGAGGGTGTTCCCCAGGCAGCAGCCCAGGGCTCCCAGTCGGGCGCCCAAGCTGGGGCGCTGCTCGTGCTGTGGCCGTTCTCAGGGAGAGGCAAGAGCAAAGCCCCTCGGCACCCCTAAGAGAGAGCTGTGTGATCGCAAGTGAGAACAGGCCTGCTTTCTCAGCCCAAGAGAGAGCAAGGTCCCCACCAGAAAGACTGCTGAAAAGCAGTCTTCATTTGCTCGGCCTCTTTACTTCCCTGCATAATTTTCAGTCCCTTTGGGATGCTGCTTCTGGAGCCCTTCCCCTGGGCGAGATCTGCCGGCAGTGTTGAACGGTGTGGACAGAAATCGTCTTCCTCCTGGGCGCTGCTCTGGCAGCTCTCTGGCAGCAGGAGGCTTCCAAAAGGCTGGCTTTCCGGCCTGAAAAGGCAACTCCACCGGGGGAGGGCTTTGCCCAAGACTTGGAGCATTGGCAGCCACAGGACTCCCTCCTCTTTTGCAGGCAAAAGATGGCCCTGCAGAAGAAGAGGATCTTCCACGTCGTCTTCTTGTGGCTCCCCGTGGCTCTTGGTGAGTTTGCATGAGCAGACACCTGAGAGCGACAGCCAGGCTGTGCTGCATGCCAGCTTTCAGCTGGCCAGCTTTCCTTTTGGGCCGCTCTGGGCGGAAACTCCCATGGCCCAAGCGCTTCCCGACTATGGCCTGCACTGGGACTGCCTTTTGGACTGCCAGTAAGACTGGGAGCCTCCCAGCCATGCTGCTGCTCTGGCCACTGGACCACAGGGCTTGCTTAGTCTGCAGGTCCGCGAGAGAAGGGCGTAGCTACTTCCAAGCCTGAAGTGGGGATTCCCAGAGGGGAGGGGCCGTGCAGGGGGACCCATGGGGAGGTACCTCTCCTAGCCCATGCAGCCTGGTCTCGGGGCTCCCCGAAGCAGCGAGGGGAAGCGGGGAATAGCTCTGGGGCACTGAGCACACCTGAGGCTCACGGCTGCGCAGTCCCCTCCAGCCTGGGCCGATGGCTTCCGGCCAGAGGCGCGTCCTCTCTCCGCACCCCACCTTCCCCACCTCCTCAGCTCACCTGCTGCCCCACCCCTAAGGCAACAGGCAGCAGACAACGCCACTGCAGGCATCGCTAGCGACCCCAGTAAAATAACTCTCTCTTGATGATGTGAATTGCAGCTGGTGTTTACTGCGGGACCTCACTGCCAGGGTGGACAATGCGGACAAAGGCACTGCTAGAGGTCGGTGACTCCTCTGCCACAGGCACCTCCTGCAACACAGCACTGCTGAGAGCGGCTGGAGAAATCACGGGCTCTCCTGCTGCCACGCAGGCTGACCCAAAGAAGCAGCAGCTTGTGCCGAGTCTTCCTAGGGAAGCCTCTCCTGGGAAGCCCCGGCGGCTCTGGTAGCGGATGCTCGAACCGAGCCTTTTTCCCTTTCAGGAGCTGGCCCTTGTGTCTGCAGAAGACCTGAAGACCCTGCGGTAAGAGACGTTTCCGGAGCTGGAATTGCTTCTGTGCAGAAGCGTCAGCCGCCCTCGTGCTCCCTGCACTCCTTTTGCTAACAGCCAGGGCTCCCATACCTCCTACCTGCCTTTGCCTTCTGCTCAAACTGGTGTGGAAGGGAAGCACGCGCAAAGCAGGGAAAGCACACGTGTCTCTCCTTCTTGCCGAGCTGAGACGCTCCCCAGAGGGGACGGGCCGCTCTCTGACAAGATCTGCTTTCCTGTCATGCAGGAACTTTTGCGTTTCCTTGGCGGAGCATAGCCAGAAGATGCAGCTTCTGACGGAGGAGGTGGCTCAACTGAGGGCAGAGATCAGCAGGGCAAAGGTGATGCTGCGTTTTGGGGAAGGAGGCTTGGCTGGGCAGAACCCCCGAGAAAGCACTCCTTGGGCTTGTTGGTGGGGTCGCACTGCTGACTGCAGCAACCCAGCCTTTGCCCCAGGGCCTTGCTGGGTGAGCTGCTGCGCTGCACAGGCCCTTCTCCAGGCCCACTTTAAGCAGGCTGCTTCAGGCAGCACAGGACTCCCGACAGCCTTCCCTTGGCACGCCGGCACTCTGGCTCCTCTGGCTGGGCTCCTGAGGCAGGGATGAGACCCAGGCACGCTCACGGGGCCAGCCGTCGCTTGCAGGGCCCGAGCCCATCTCCCCGCTGACGGGCAGAGCGTGGAGGGTGGGGACGAGGGCGTGGGGACCCTCGTCAGCCCACCTGCCGGCCATGGCCGCGGCCGCGGACACAGATTCTCTTCCTCACTCCTCGTGGCTCACGTCAGCAGCAGCGAGTCTTGCAGCTCTGTGGACAAGGCTTGCCTTGCCTTTCTGACACTGACCCTTTGCCTCTGCCGGCGCTAGCAGCCACGCTGAGCTGCCCGCTGATGTGGTCCTTTTCTGTGTTCCTTTATGGCGTTCCCAGGAAGTGAACCAGGCAGCGTCCCACATGGCTTCGGAAGTCTCCGTCGAGATGTCTGACTGGGCCCTGAAAAGCTCTGGTATGGACACAAGCAGCCCAGTCTCCTTGCCCTGCGCTTGCCTGGAGCACTCCCCAAAGAAGCCTGTGCTCCGGGCGCCGCTCTCCAAAGTGGGGGAGCTTCAGTGCTTCCTGGGGTCCAAGAGCAAGGCTGTGGCACAGTGGCTCTCTCAGACTCCCTCCCAGTCCTGCCCTCGGCCTCCGCACAGGGGCCTCGGCACGGGTGCCTCCGCCGCTGCCCCCGCCCGTGTTCCCGTGCTCTTGGAAGGGCTCTCTTCCTCTCCGCTGCCTTCGAAGAGGGAATGGCTGGGCCATCCTTTGCTGCCCATGCCGCAAGCCCTCACTTTTGGTCTGCTGTCATTGACGTGGGCGCCCGCCGTCTCCCAGAACCCTCAGACCTTCTCCTCGTGGCGCTGTGAGAGACGCAGTCACCACCAGGCACGTGGCTGCCGTCATTCCCCTGTGCAGCTGGGCACCCCCAGCAGCGTGGGGAGGAGGAGAGGACTGACAGACGTGGAGCTGGCCGGCAGCATCAGAAATACTGTCTGAGCACCGAGTGCTCCTAGAATGTGCCCTCTTCCAGTAGTCACCTGCTCTCCCTCCCTTCCAGGTGCCACCATCGACATGCAGAGAACTTCCGAGACCTACATCTGCAAAGAGACCTGGGGCTGCAGGCTTTTGTGGCTCTTGTGCGCTGCCAAGCCTCCCGACACTATTTTGCAGGTATCCTAGCAGAACTCCTCAGGGAAGGTTTCCTGCCTCCCTCTGAAGTTGAGGACCGACCTCAGGGGCTCTCCCCTCGCTCCAGTGGCACTGCTCAAGCCCACAGTGTTGCTCAGGTTCCCGAAAGCAAAGCTCCAACACAGGGCTGGGCTTGCTAGCAATCAGCGCTTCCCCTCCGGAGGGGAATGGAGCTGAACGGAGCCAAACTGCTGCACCTCGCCCACAGTGCTCTGCCCCAGCTGGGTGAAAGACTTTCTCCCTGGTGACCCCGTTTCCACGCCCATCCCTAAGAGCGCCTTTTTGGGGCTGGCAGGCGGGAGGTGGGGGGTGCCCTGCAGAGCCACTGGGCAGAGAGGTGTTTCTGCTAGGCCCTGACTGGGACGCTTTCAGAACCGCTGTTCTCCTCTGCCCCATAATCCTGAGGGCCCCCTTTCAGTCAGGCAGGGACGAAGGCCTCCTGCTTCTGTCCATTTCCTCCCACGCGCCTCCTTTGCAAGCCAAAATAGACCCCACGGACACAACGGCGCCTACGCTTCAAGCTACGCGCGCCGTTGTGTTGGCCCCAACACTCTCTCACTCTTCCTTGCTCTCGCGTTCTGCTTGCAGCCGGATGTTTCCCCAGGAAACTGCTGGCCTTTACAAGGGCATCAGGGCCAGGTGGTCATCAGGTTGCCAGCACGCGTCCATCTGACTGCCGTCACTGTGCAGCACATCTCCAAAGAAGTCTCTCCAGATGGGACCGTCACCAGCGCCCCCAGAGACGTCGCTGTCTTTGTGAGTCTCTGCTGGGCGCTTCTGGCGGGGATCTGGCCCTGGGGGAAAGCCATGGCAGCGTCTTGCTTGCTTTTGTGTGTCCTCTGAGCTTTGCATCCTGCTCTCTCCTGAGCACTGCACGGCCCTAGCGGGACACTTCTAGGGGTTTCATCCCTCTTGAGACTTGTTCGGGACAAGCACCTCAGGGTTCCTGAGCAGAAGTCAAGGCCGAGACTGAGCTCCACCATAGCGAGTGCTAGCCTACTGCTAGAGCCCCAGGAGAGGGTGGGGAGATAGCAGGGCTGATCCCGCACCTCCGTCCCCTCTTTGTGGGGACGAGTCTGAGCTGCTCTCCTTCTGCTTTGCCCCTGAGGGAGTGGATGCGGACGGAGAAGAGGAAACTCTCCTTGGGACGTTCACGTACAACGTGGCAAAGGAGCCCATGCAGACCTTCCCTCTGAAGGTACGGTCCACGCGCAGGGGCAAGGTGCCGGGGAGCAAACCAGGTTTGCCTGCAAGTCCATGGCAGGAAGAGCGTGAAGGCTTTCTCCCTGGGCCGAGGGACAGTGTCCTCTCCTCCCAGCACAGCGTGCCCCTTCTCTCCCCGTGCTCTCACGCCTGCCAGGAGGAAAGCAGGCAGAGCAGACAGCGGGAGCTTGGTGGGGTTGCACAGCAGCCGCCCCACGCGCAGGAGCACCTCCCCGGCCTCTCTGCCAGCACAGAGCAAGCAGCAGAGGGAACGGGCAGAGGGCAGGGAGGCTGAGCCCCAGCAGGGCCGGCATGCAGAGGCTGCCAGCTGCCTTCCCCCTTCCCGTCTCCCCAGCCTCCCCAGCAGCCCCGGTACCAGCAGCGAGCCTCAGCTTTCCGCAGCCGCTCCCACCCACTTTCAGGAGCTCGTTCCTGAGCAGGAGCAGGGCTGGCAGGGGGAGACACCTTCATCGCATTGTCGCTCCTAACAAACACCCCCGCTTCCTTTTCCCGCTTTTCTTGCCAGAACGCGCCGCTTCCCAGAGCCTTTGCCCGTGTCAAACTTCTGGTGAAGAGCAACTGGGGAAACCCAGCGTACACCTGCATTTATCGAGTGCAGGTTCACGGGAAGATGGCAAAACCCGAAAGCCTCGCCTGAAACCAGAGGAAAAAGAGAAGGGCATAGAGAAGAGAGCAGCAGAAGGGGAAGGAAGAAAAAAATAAAAAAGATGTGGCACTTCAGATTGGTGCAGAAGATCTGTCTCCAAAGCGGGGTGCGCAAGAAGGCCCTCTGGGGGGAGGGCGGGAGCGTGTGGGAAGCGTTAGGACTTCTCCTGCAGTTGTTCTTCAACCTGAGGAAGGCAGTAAGCACTCCTAAGGTTTACTCCAGAGAGGAGAGGCCCAGCCTGGCACCGCTCCTTCTCCCGCCACCCCGGCAGGCTCCGCAAGTGGCACCAGCCCAGGGCAGGCAGAGGGGCCCGGCTGCAGTTTACAACTGCCGCAGGAGCAGACGGAACCGTTTGGCCTAGCACCTTCCCAGCATCCCGGCTGTCGGTTTGTCGGTTACCCCGCGGTTTCTGTGAAAGGGGTGTGGGGAGCCTGTCTGAGTGGCCTGTGGGAAACCCCCCCGTTCCTCGGCCCATCAACGTCCCCGCTCTAGAGCTCGCTGCTCTCTGTCGGGGCTCCTTTTGTGTCCCATTGATTAGTGTCGACGGGGAATTTTCCAGCGTTTGGCCCCTGGTTATTCTCCCCTTGGCATTGGGACGACCCCGACCCGTCTTTCCTCTTGACGGACCACCGTCTCTGCGCTTCCCGGAAAGGCTGTGCGGTTCTGCAGCCCTTGCGCTGTTCCCGTCATGGGCTCCCCCATCTAACACTCGAGGCCCCTCGGTCCCCCAGTGCTGCATTTTGCAACACTTGGCTGTTCCCTCCCGCTGTTGCTATCATGGGCATCGTGTCCTGGGCTACAACGCCTTCTCCGCTAAGGACATCGCGGGCAGCCACTCGGAAAGCTCCTCCAAAGGATTCCAGGGATGGGGAGGGTTAGAAGCCCGTCTTCCTGGCAGCTGTCTAACAGCAGGGAGTATTGGGAGGGGGTCAGGGTGGCAGGAGCATTCCCTGGGGGGTGCTGGAGGCTGCCAAGGGGTTCCTGAGAGATGGGGCTGGGGAGTGGGCATCCCCGCTTGCTTTTGGGGTTCTCCTGCTGCTGCAAATGGTTTCTAAAGCTAAGCAGAAAGGGCAATTTGCCCATTAGCTTTGCATGACGGTAGGCACCTTAGGTGGGACCATCCCCCGTGCATCCAGCGCTGTAATAAAGAGAATGCCTGCTTCTCGATGCTACATTGCTGTGAAGAGGTTGATTCCCCATTTCGGTGACAGTTTGGGCGACCCAGATGGGACTCTGCTTCTGAATCTCAACGCATCCGCGGCATCGCAGGACCCCCAGCCGGCTCCGAGGGATTCTCGGGAAGAACCTCCGAAGCGCGGACCGAAGAGCTCTGAGCAGGACCCCTGGCAAGGTAAAGGCATTCCTTTTCGGATTGAAAGGGCGGTTGCCTGCCCGTCAGGCGCGGCGAAGGCCTCGCAGGGTTGGCCTGTAAAGGTACCTAAGGGAAGGATTGGATCCTATCGGGCCAAAGTCCCTAGGACAGCTGTGTCTGGAAACCTTTGGCCAAAGGGGTGGGTTGGTGTAAGGGACCGATAGAAAAAAGTGGTTTTTGTCTCGACATTGCCGCTATAGCGCCATCCAGCGTCGCGCTTTGAAAAGACCATCTTCTCTACAGCTTTGAGAAAAACAACCTCTTGCGCCTGCGCACAGACTAAAGGCGCGAAAAGAGCCGAGGCGGGGGCAAAAAAGGCGCGAAAAGAGCAGAGGCGGGGACAGCACATCCGTGGCGAACCGCATGTACGCATTTGTGAGCCGCGCATGCGTGAGCCCCTATATAAGGACCACACGTGCCCCTTGGCGGGGCGGCGGCGGCAGTGGCGCGTGAGAGACCACACCTTCTGTTCCTGCACCCTCAAACCTCCCCCCCCCACTTGGTCCCCGACGAAGCCTGAGGCCACCAGAGACCCAGCAGAATATCATCAGGACTCGAGGTGGTGGCGATAAACTCCTCCTTCTCTTTCTTTCTCTCTCCCCTATTCTTTTCCCCTCCTCCCTTGCCCTCCCTCCTCTCTCCGTTCTCTTCTCCCCTCAAATAAAAGTGAAAGGTTGTATGTCATCTGACCAATTCCAGCGTCTTAATCTCGTCCTTGGGATCGTATCGAAACCTCCCCCGACATTGGATCGGGACATTTAATTGGCATCATGGACAGGATCCTTTGAGATGAGAGTGTCATACAATCTTATGGTGTGCTGAGAGATTGTGTGTGAACGAGACGTACAAATAAGTACGAAGCGAGTGCGGAGTTCCGATCCGCGGTTCTGCTCTCCCGTGAGGGAAGCAGCCGGAGACAAACGAAGCGTAAGGAAGGAGTGGGTGTTGAGACCTTGGCACTGAAGCGTGCATACTAGTTTGTGATTTGAGCTCCTGAGGGAGGATAGGGGAAACTTGAATTTTATGCTGTGACCCCCTCAGGATGATATCCCCTTTGTAGGCTCTTCTCTGTCTCATACTAGCTTATGGTCTGGCCTCCTGGGGAGTATAGGGGAAGCTTGAATTTTACGGTGTGACCCCCTCAGGACGATATCCCCTTTGTAGGCTTGTCTTTTTCTTGTAATAGTGTGCGGATTGGCCTCCTGGGAGCGTATAGGGGAAACTTGGTCTTTTTTAAGGTTTGACCCTCCCGGGACGAATTCCCCTTTGTAGGACATGGCCGCCCAAAAGGCAGGCGATTTTTGTGAAGAGACGGAGAGATTATATGAGTTTTTAGAAACGTACCGCTCTCGCCCCTCACCCCCAGGACAAGATTGGGCACGGGACCACTGGTTCCAACTGCAAAGTGCTATGGACCGAATAGCGGTCTTACATAAAGAAGCTAGAGTGAAGAAAGGGAAAGGGAAAGCCATCGTATGTGCTGTGTTAGGAGCGTGTCTGGCAGCGGCGGTGGAGGATAAGAAACGAGTGCCCTGCCCATCGGAGGCTCTGGCCGCTTCGTTGCAAGCAGCAATAATACCACTGCGAGAGCAACTACTAGAGACCAAACGGGTGCTAGAGGAGGAGAAGCGCCAGAATATGATTCTGAAGGAGGAGCTGAGAGTTCAGCTCCTGAGGGAGGCAGACACCCCCGCTGAGGCGGAGGTAATGCTGGAGGAGAAAGGGGTACGCCAAATTTACCCCCAGAAAGATCTAAAGTGATTAAGGGAGACTGTGGATAACCGCCCCCATGTGCGCCCGCTGGTAAAGACAGAATACATATATGAGGACGATAGTGACAACCGTCCCCAAGTTGTAACGAAAGAAATCCCTTTTACCGCCACCGAATTGGCTAAGCTCCGAAAGGACTTTGCTAGAACAGCAAGGGAGTCCAAAACCGAATACGTGTGGAGGGTATCCCTGTCGGGGGGGGATGGGATCATGCTATCGGAAAAGGAAGCAGAGGGGTATTGGGGCCCGGGCGTCTTTCTCACAACGGGCGGTCGCCGAGCCCCATGGTCTCTGACCCAGAGGGCTGCATATTGGGCGGGGGGGCTGAACCCATTGGAGAGGGGGGATCCCCTAGCTCTAATTGGTTCGGTCGATCAACTACTAGAAAACGTACAAAAGGCGGCTTGCCTACAAATGATGTACGACCGGGAACTTAAACCAATTCTAAGCTCTCCAATGTTGCTACCGGTAGACTGCGAGTGGCTGACGCCGCTAATAAGAGGACTCCCCGACTCTCTAAAACCTATCGGGATCCAGTTACAGGGGAGAATTCAAAATGTGCCTCGCGAGGAGCGAATTGCAGCTGCCCTGGAGGGAACGCTAACCCCCGAACAGCGGCAGTGGGGGAGGAAGGTGTGGACCTGGGGGGAGATAGCCCAGGAACTAATAAACTATGGGAGAAAATATGGGCCAGTAGGCAGAACTTACAATAAAGTGGAAACTAGGGCCGTGCGGACAACGGAGCCGGCAAACAAACCGCTGGCTCCTTCAGGGGGAAGCCCCGACCTAACAAAAAGGGAAAAACCCCTGCTCCGACAAGAATTGTGGCAGAAGGGACTGCAAAAGGGTGTGCCCTGAGACCTAACGGATGGGCTCCCCACCAAAAAGTTGGAGCTCCTGGTGCGGAGGTGGTCTGGGCAAGGACCCCCTCCCAAAGCGAACCCGCCTCCTGCACCGGCATTGGACAGGGAGGATGGGGTTAAAGGGGACGAAAGGGCGGCGGGAAACTAAAGCCTCCGCCCCCTCAGGGAGAGGGGGCAGGCGGAGGGTGGATGTTCATTAGACAACTCACCTGCAACAATAAAGGGGACCTCCTCATTACCGTCGCAGTAGGGCCGAGGAAGAGGCCCATGACCTTTTTAATTGATACAGGGGCCCAAATTACAGCAATAAAACAGAGTGAGGCAGAACGGTGCGGCATTTCAACCCCTTCTAAGCACCTGATAGTATTAAATGCCCTAGGGAAAACCCAATCTGTGCCCATGAGCCCGGTAACCTTATGGCTACCAGGAGATGAGAGTCCGGTGAAGACCATGGCGGCTGTAGGACCTTTTCAAATGAATCTCCTGGGAATAGATGTTTTAAAAGGGAAACAGTGGTGGGACACCCAAGGGAACTCGTGGTCCTTCGGTGTTCCCCAGGTCAGAAGATTAGCCAGGAGCCCTAGTGCAGAAATGCGCCTGTTGCAAGCAGCGCCTCCCCTTCCTCCTTCCCGGTTGACCAATGTGAAACCTTACCCGCTACCCTTGGGAGCAAGGGAAGGCATCACCCCTGTACTAGAGGACCTTAAACGGCAAGGGGTCGTAATTCCCATACAATCCCCCTTTAACTCTCCTGTGTGGCCTGTTAGAAAACCCAATGGTAAATGGAGATTAACCGTAGATTACCGGCGCCTCAATAGCAATACCGGCCCTTTAACAGCTGCCGTGCCAAATATTGCTGAATTAATTGCAACCATTCAGGAACAAGCCCATCCAGTGATGGCTACCATTGATGTCAAAGACATGTTTTTTATGGTCCCGCTGCAGCCTGGGGACCAGGAGCGCTTTGCCTTCACGTGAGAGGGACAGCAATATACATTCACTCGACTGCCCCAAGGATACAAACATTCCCCTACGTTGGCCCACCATGCACTGGCACAAGAACTTGAAATTATCCCTATACAAGCATGAGTCAGACTTTATCAGTATATAGATGATGGGCTTATAGGAGGGACCCAGGTAGAGGACGTTGGAAAAACACAACGTGATATTGTCACCCACCTGGAATGGATAGGATTGACAATCCCACCCGAAAAGGTCCAAACCCCTTCCAGTGAGGTAAAATTTTTAGGAATCTGGTGGAGGGGGAATGGCCTGTATTCCTCCGGATACCCTATCCTCATTAGACTCCCTCAAAATGCCTGAATCCAAAAAGACTTGCAACACGCTCTAGAGCTGCTTGTATTTTGGAGAAAACATATTCCCGACTTTTCGATTATTGCTAGGCCACTATACGACCTACTAAGGAAAAGGGCTCAGTGGGAGTGGACCCCAATCCACGAGGAAGCCTTGCAGCTACTAATTTTTGAGGCAAACGCCCATGAAGCCCTAGGGCCAATTCACCCCACCGATCCGGTTCAGATCGAATGGGGATTTGCCCGTACCGGGCTCTCCATCCACCTGTGGCAAAAGGGACCCGAAGGGCCCACCGGCCCATCGGATTCTACTCACGCAGCTTCAAGGATGCCGAAAAGCGATACACTACTTGGGAGAAGGGGTTGTTTGTAGTTAGCCTAGCTTTACGGGAGGCCGAACGAACTATTCGGAAACAGCCGATAGTCCTTCGGGGCCCGTTTAAGGTGACTAAGGCAGTCTTGGCAGGAACCCCACCCCCCGACGGGGTGGCTCAGCGAGCGTCCGTAAGGAAATGGTATGCTCAGATAGAACACTATTGTGAGGTCTTCTCCGTTACCGAAGGGGCTGCTAAAATGCTAACTATAAAAGACGAGGCAGACTTAAATAAGGAATACCGTCCACTGCCCCCCGTGGTCAAAGTAGCTCCCCCGTTTTCAGAGCAGGTCCTAAACGCATGGTTCACTGACGCTTCCCTAAAGCGGGAAGGGAAGGTTTGGAGATACCGGGCTGTAGCCCTTCAAGTAACAACTAAGGAGAAAATAATTACAGAGGGAGAAGGCAGTGCACAGGTAGGGGAGCTGGTCGCCGTGTGGAGCGTTTTTCAACGCGAAAGCCAGACCACCTCCCCTGTGCACATTTATACAGACTCCTATGCAGTATTCAAGGGCTGCACAGAGTGACTCCCATTTTGGGAGCAGAATGGCTGGGAAGTCAACAGACTACCAATCTGGCAGAAGGAGAAGTGGCAAGATATTCTCAAAATTGCAAAACGGGGGACATTTGCGGTGGCGTGGGTAGCTTCCCACCAACAAACCGATAGCCCAGCGGGCCGGTGGAATGCAGAGGCGGACGAGTTGGCCCGACTAGCCCCGCTACAGAGCACCCAAGTGCAGGAAAATTGGGAACACCTACTAGAGTGGCTACATGTAAAGTGGAGGCACTCAGGGATCAATGATTTGTACCGGGAAGCACAAGCTCGGGGATGGCCAGTCACTAGGGAGGAGTGCAAGACTTGCATATCCTCCTGTGAACAATGCCGTGTCTGTTTGGACAGACACCCCCTGGAAAACGAGCCCCTGCACCTCAGGGAAGGGAAGGGTTTGTGGGAGGCCTGGCAGATTGACTATATTGGGCCCTTCCAAAAATCCGCAGGGAAACGATACATATTGGTGGGGGTTGAGATAGTCTCCGGACTCGTACAAGCCCAGGCTTGTGCAAAAGCAACTGGGGAAAATACTGTAAAGGCCCTCAAAGAATGGTTTGGGACCTTCCCTAAACCACGGACCATCCAGTCAGACAACGGCACGCACTTCACCGCCAAAATAGTCCAATAATGGGCGGCTCGGGAAGGGATCTCGTGCATGTTCCACACTCTATATTACCCACAGGCAAACGGAATTGTGGAACGGACCAACGGGCTGCTTAAGCACTTTTTAAAACCCCACCAACCGGGATGGGCCGAGCGGGTGGGGGAGGTGGTGACCAATGTCAATAATCGCTGGGGTACAAACGGGTGCCCGAAAATTGCGGCATTTTGCCCGCAAGCCCCAACCATGGTATCTGTCTCTCGAAACCCCAACTTCCCCAGTGCACCATTTTTCTCTCCTGGTCAGCCGGTCCTGGTTGAGCTTCCTACCGTGGGAGCTGTGCCTCTTGTATTAGATACCCCCCTAAACAAACATACCTGGAAAGCGAAAGATACCAGTGGGAGAACCCACAAAATCCACACCAAATGGATTATTCCCTCCTTCTAACCCAAGGAGCGAGTTTTGTTCCTGTTTCTGTTTTTAATTCTCTGGCATTACAAACAAACTTGTAAATGGAGGGGTACTTATGGGGCTTGGTATTGTACCGGCCGAATAAGGGATGGGGCAACCACCTTTTTCAGCCCTCTGGGTGACAAAGACACAACTTATTTTCAGTTTCCACCGGGGAAAGATGGGCCATTTGCTAAGGGAAATAAAGCCAAAAAGGGGCATTATTGGATTTGTGGGAACACGGCATATAAGTTCTTACCCGCGGGCTGGTCGGGAGTTTGTTATATAGGGATTATAAGGCCCCTATTTTTCCTCCTGCCAGAAACTGGTGGACCCCAACTAGGCGTAAAAGTGTATGATAACCTCGGGGATAGAAGGATTGCCCGTAAGACGCAATCTACCAAGATAAATTTAGGTGGGACACAAAAATGGGGAAATGACGAATGGCCCCCTGAGCGAATAATTGAACACTATGGGCCAGCAACCTGGAATCCTAACGAGCCAATTGCAGGGGCAAGAGAACCGATTTATAATCTAAATCAAATAATGAGACTACAAGCGGCCCTAGAAATTATCACCAACAAAACCACTGATGCCATAGACCTATTAACTCGACAATCGCAACAAATGCGCACGGCAATCCTTCAACACCATATGGTTTTAGATTATTTATTGGCTGAGGAGGGAGGAGTGTGTGGAAAACTGAATGTCTCTAACTGCTGCCTAGAAATAGATGATGTGGGAGAAGTAGTCCTCCAATTGACCCAAGATATCAGGAAAATAGCCCACGTCCCTGTTCAAACCTGGAATGGTTGGAATGGCGATTTGTGGTCCTGGTTACCAGGGGCACCCAGGGTGGAACAATTAATATTGTATCTATTATGTGCAACTGCCACCTTACTGTTCCTACCCTGCATAATTCCCTGTTTTATTCAATTAATTCGACATGTTGTGTCAAATATGCAATTTCTTCCCAGCGCTCCACCTGATGGTGTAACAAAAATCCGTACCATCCATTAGCCACAACCAACCTCCGTACCAATCATTTAAACCCATTCCCAATTCCTCCTGAAGGAAGAAATTGCATATTGCCAGTTACTGTTAACCCCATTCCTAATGTTCATCCTCCGAAGTTGCATTGAGCAATACCTCAGTTAATCTGTTTTAAGATGTTCCTTCACCTGAAACAATGTTGCTCCCTTCTTCCTTCCCACAATTTTCCTCCACCCTTATCCCCAACTCCCTCAACTCCCATTTTCTTCCTTTCCCCCTTTTTTCCTCTCTCTTTCTCTTATGCCACCAAGCTGCAATGTCGAGCCACGGGGGGCTGTAAAGGACCGATAGAAAAACATGGTTTTTGTCTCGACATTGCCGCTATAGCGCCATCCAGCGTCGCGCTTCGAAAAGACCATCTTCTCCACAGCTTTGAGAAAAACAACCTCGTGTGTCTGCACACAGACTAAAGGCGCGAAAAGAACCGAGGCAGGGACAAAAAGGCGTGAAAAGAGCAGAGGCGGGGACAGCACATCCGTGGCGAACCGCATGTATGCATTTGTGAGCCGCGCACGCGTGAGCCCCTATATAAGGACCACACGTGCCCCTCGGCGGGGCGGCGGCGCGCGAGAGACCACTCCTTCTGGTCCTGCACCCTCAAGCCTTCCCCCCCGCTTCGGTCCCCGACGACGCCCGAGGCCACCGGAGACCCAGCAGAAGATCATCAGGACTCGAGGTGGTGGTGGTAACCTTCTTCTCTTTCTTTCTCTCTCCCCTATTCTTTTCCCCTCCTCCCTTGCCCTCCCTCCTCCCTCTGTTCTCTTCTCCCCTCAAATAAAAGTGAAAGGTTGTATGTCATCTGACCGATTCCAGCGTCTTAATCTCATCCTTGGGATCGTATCGAAACCTCCCCCGACATTGGATCGGGACACAAGGAGACCACTATTTGCCTGAAATGCCAGGGGGTTTACAGCTCCAGAAACACTTCTGAGGACACAAATCAAAAGGGATACAAGTAGACACAGGATTTTATTTTAGTTGACTTAATTTTACTTTATTTTATTTTCTGTCTTCTTATGTTGGTTTATGTTATTTTAGCTTAGTTTCTTTCATGTGATGTTATTGTATTTGATTTTATTAAATTTTCTTTGGGTTTATTTTTTATTATTTTATTTTATGTTGGTTAATCTTGTTTTACTTTACCTTGCTTTATGCGTTTTTATTTTATTTTGTTATTTTATTTTATTATTTTATCTTATTATTATTTTATTTTATCTTATTTTATTTGAGGCTATTTTAGGCTATTTTGCTGAATCTCTTTCAGAGCCGATGCTCACAAGCATTAACACAATGCGCATGTGGAGCCAGGAGCAGGCTGATGTGTTCTTCAGTTTAGTTGGAAAAATCATGCCCTGCAGTGTGGCAAAGGAAAGCCGCAGAAAGGAGCAGCAGGAATACGGGCCAAGCAGTCCCTCGTTTCTCAACAGTGCAGAAGAACTTGAAGAAGGAGGATGGGTCCCGACCACACCCAGAAAAGTAGAAGAAGAAGAGGGGTGTGGTGCCCTGGGGTATTTTCACAAGTCGGACACGTGTCGATGACAAGCACACCTTTTGCCTTCCAAAACTTGCTCCGCTGTGCTTCTTGGCCAGGGAGGCAGGAAAAGCGCTCTCCTGCCTGCCCTGCGCTTGGATCGCATGCAGGGAGAGCTGAAAAGCGGCAGCTCCGGAGGGCGCAGCAAGCCTGGAGCCCTTCCAAGCACAGGCTGTTTTGCACAAGCAAGAACACCTCGGGAAACGGAGCCAAGGGAAGAGCAGAGCTCGCTCCTGCTCCAAACCTGCAATGGGCAAAAGAGGCAGGGAGCGCCAGGGCACGAGCGGCGCCTCGGAGGTGCAAGAGCAGCAGGCAAGAGCTGAGCCCAAAGGGCCCAGAGGAGCCCTGACAAGGGGCTGCGCTCAATGCTGTTAGAGAGGAGAAGAAGCAACCCCCCAGGGGCCACCCTGGGCATCCGCCCTGGGAGTCTAGAAAGTGTCCTCCCCCCGCATGTGGGACACAAAGGCCACCTTCGTGGAGCAGGAGCAGCAGGCACCTAGCCAAAATGGCCCAAAGGAGCCCTGGCAAGGGGCCGTGCTCAGTGCTGCAGAGGAAGGCAAAGACCCCTGGGACACTTACTAGCCCAGCGTGGGGGAAAAAAAGCCTTCCTCCCCCCAGCTGCAGGGCACGAGAGGCCATCTTCGTGGTGCATGAGCAGCAGGCAGTAACCCAGCCAAAAGGGCCCAGAGGAGCCCTGACAAGCGCTCATGCTCAATGCTGCAGAGGAAGGCAAAAAACCCCTGGGGACCAGTGCCAGTCTGCCCCGGGGGAAAATTCCTTCCTGACCCCAGCGCCGCCGGCGATCGGCTATTCCCTGAGCACGTGAGCAAGACCTGCCTCCTCGGCCCACAGGCTGCTCACGCCTCCCAGGAGATGCTCAAGCCCGATTCTCCCTCCACCTGCTGCCACCTCAGGGCCTTCCCAGAGGGGCAAAATGCCCATGGCCTGATCTATCGGGGGGGCAACGATCCTTCCTGTGCCTGGCAAGGCACCAGTGGCTGCTCCAAAGCACCGGGACCCCCGCCAACATCTCTGCATCCCATTCCTCACGGCTGCTGCCACTGGCTCCGCAGGGGATGAGGACGGTGAGCTCTGCAGTGCTCTTCAAGAAGGCATTCCCTTGCTCTTGCCACTGCTACCCAGCTGAAAAGGCCAGCCAGCCTCGGGAACCTCCACGTGTTGGTGGTTCTTCTCGTCTCCAGCAGCCTCGGCGAGCCTCCTCCGGCCTTCCTCCCTCAGCCCTCGCCAAGTAATTCCACCGGCTCCTCAAGGACTTCCTCTCGCACTTCGTCTTTGGGCTGCCCCCAGGCCAGTTATGGCAGCGGGCCGTGGGAGCGTGCTCCCTTTTATGCTGTCCCGGGGCATGGTGACTGCTGCGTTGCTGGGTGGTGGCACTGTGACACGGGGGGACAGGGCCCCCCCTGCGCAGCCCCGCCTGCCGGCCCTCCGCCCAGCATCCTTCCCAGGAAGGCCTTTGGGCTGCTGGCCCCGAGGCAGTCCCTGGGCCCAGGAGGCTCAGGGGGCTGTCCCTGCCCTTGCTGGCCATGCACCGGGCACAGCCGCTGGGCGTCCCGCTAAATACATCTGGACATTCAGACTGCGTCGTGAAGGCTCTTTGTACCATAGCCATTCATTTGGTTGTGGGGATGCCAGAGGTGAAAGCAAGGCTTTGGGTTCCCTCTGCGTGAACTGTGCAGAGACGTAGAGCACGTGCAGGATGGCCTCGCCGTTCCTGACCGATGCACCAAGGGACATTTGCTACTACCCTGCTTATGGTGAGGTCTTCTTCTGGGAAAGAAGTCCCAAATTGTTTTCTCTTCTTGACCATCTTTTTCCTTGCACTCAAGAGCTTTTCTCCTCCTTTGACCTTCACCCTCAATACCTTCCCTGAAAGTGACGGCAGCCCTCTCAGCCTTTGTCTTGCTCCTGCTAGTCGTCTTCACCTCAGCTGAAGGATCCCTGGAGGTCCCTGCCAACTCAACCCTTCTCTTCTCTTCTATTCCCTGCACTCACGATGAGGCGCATAGCAAGGAGACCACTCTTTGCCTGAAATGCCAGGGGGTTTACAGCTCCAGAAACACTTTCGAGGACACAAATCAAAAGCGATACAAGTAGACACAGGATTTTATTTTAGTTTACTTGATTTTACTACATTTTATTTTCTGTCTTGTTAATGTTGGTTCATGTTAGTTTAGTTTAGTTTCTTTCATGTGATGTTATTGTATTTGATTTTATTAAATTTTCTTTGGGTTTATTTTTTATTATTTTATTTTATGTTGGTTAATCTTATTTTACTTTACCTTGCTTTATGCGTTTTTTTATCTTATTTATTTTATTTTGTTATTTTATTTTATTATTTTATCATTTTACTATTTTATTATTTTATTTTATCTTATTTTATTTGAGGCTATTTTAGGCTATTTTATATTTTAGGCTAAGACGTTACACAAGAGGAGGCAATGGGCACAAACTGAAACCCAGGAGTCTCTGTCTGAACATCAGGAAACCTTTTTCACTGTGAGGGTGACTGAGCACTGACATGTGCCCAGAGACATTGTGATGCTGTCATTAAGGAAAATTAAGCACCACTAGAAAGCAATCATGAAAAGTCCATGTTCTGGATCAAGCACTTCCTTGAAAGAGCTAGAAGGAAAGGTTAGGTCTGTGGGTGAAAGCTACCCCATGGTCTGAGATTTTGGTACCTGGTTTGGGACCACTTCCTGAGAAACATCTGCATCCATGCAGGGTGATTCCCTGGACCTGCACCAGGCAGTGGTCAGGTTTCTCAATAAGGCTTTCGATTCCCCCTTCCAGAAATGACCATGTCTCTCCATTCAACATTCACAGACCCTTAACTACCAGTTAAGGAAGCACGTTTTGGTGAAGGGGAAGACCTCCCTGAGGCACATCAGTCCTCCTTGATTGCAAGTGCTTGTGTCAGGCTCAGGGCAGAGCTCATTTGGTGTCCCCATTTGTATTGCAGATGGCTGGTTAGTGGTGTTACCAAGCAGGAAGTGAGAGATTTGGTCCCAGGACAAGATCTGACCGGCTGTACAAGAACTGCAGTGACAGGGCTGTGCCTTGGGCACTGAGCACTGCCTGGAAAGCTAAGAAAACATTTTCAACATTTGAAGAAAATAGGAGCACGTCTTAGCCTAAAATATAAAATAGCCTAAAATAGCCTCAAATAAAATAAGATAAAATAAAATAATAAAATAGTAAAATGATAAAATAATAAAATAAAATAACAAAATAAAATAAATAAGATAAAAAAACGCATAAAGCAAGGTAAAGTAAAATAAGATTAACCAACATAAAATAAAATAATAAAAAATAAACCCAAAGAAAATTTAATAAAATCAAATACAATAACATCACATGAAAGAAACTAAACTAAACTAACATGAACCAACATAACAAGACAGAAAATAAAATGTAGTAAAATCAAGTAAACTAAAATAAAATCCTGTGTCTACTTGTATCGCTTTTGATTTGTGTCCTCGAAAGTGTTTCTGGAGCTGTAAACCCCCTGGCATTTCAGGCAAAGAGTGGTCTCCTTGCTATGCGCCTCATCGTGAGTGCAGGGAATAGAAGAGAAGAGAAGGGTTGAGTTGGCAGGGACCTCCAGGGATCCTTCAGCTGAGGTGAAGACGACTAGCAGGAGCAAGACAAAGGCTGAGAGGGCTGCCGTCACTTTCAGGGAAGGTATTGAGGGTGAAGGTCAAAGGAGGAGAAAAGCTCTTGAGTGCAAGGAAAAAGATGGTCAAGAAGAGAAAACAATTTGGGACTTCTTTCCCAGAAGAAGACCTCACCATAAGCAGGGTAGTAGCAAATGTCCCTTGGTGCATCGGTCAGGAACGGCGAGGCCATCCTGCACGTGCTCTACGTCTCTGCACAGTTCACGCAGAGGGAACCCAAAGCCTTGCTTTCACCTCTGGCATCCCCACAACCAAATGAATGGCTATGGTACAAAGAGCCTTCACGACGCAGTCTGAATGTCCAGATGTATTTAGCGGGACGCCCAGCGGCTGTGCCCGGTGCATGGCCAGCAAGGGCAGGGACAGCCCCCTGAGCCTCCTGGGCCCAGGGACTGCCTCGGGGCCAGCAGCCCAAAGGCCTTCCTGGGAAGGATGCTGGGCGGAGGGCCGGCAGGCGGGGCTGCGCAGGGGGGGCCCTGTCCCCCCCGTGTCACAGTGCCACCACCCAGCAACGCAGCAGTCACCATGCCCCGGGACAGCATAAAAGGGAGCACGCTCCCACGGCCCGCTGCCATAACTGGCCTGGGGGCAGCCCAAAGACGAAGTGCGAGAGGAAGTCCTTGAGGAGCCGGTGGAATTACTTGGCGAGGGCTGAGGGAGGAAGGCCGGAGGAGGCTCGCCGAGGCTGCTGGAGACGAGAAGAACCACCAACACGTGGAGGTTCCCGAGGCTGGCTGGCCTTTTCAGCTGGGTAGCAGTGGCAAGAGCAAGGGAATGCCTTCTTGAAGAGCACTGCAGAGCTCACCGTCCTCATCCCCTGCGGAGCCAGTGGCAGCAGCCGTGAGGAATGGGATGCAGAGATGTTGGCGGGGGTCCCGGTGCTTTGGAGCAGCCACTGGTGCCTTGCCAGGCACAGGAAGGATCGTTGCCCCCCCGATAGATCAGGCCATGGGCATTTTGCCCCTCTGGGAAGGCCCTGAGGTGGCAGCAGGTGGAGGGAGAATCGGGCTTGAGCATCTCCTGGGAGGCGTGAGCAGCCTGTGGGCCGAGGAGGCAGGTCTTGCTCACGTGCTCAGGGAATAGCCGATCGCCGGCGGCGCTGGGGTCAGGAAGGAATTTTCCCCCGGGGCAGACTGGCACTGGTCCCCAGGGGTTTTTTGCCTTCCTCTGCAGCATTGAGCATGAGCGCTTGTCAGGGCTCCTCTGGGCCCTTTTGGCTGGGTTACTGCCTGCTGCTCATGCACCACGAAGATGGCCTCTCGTGCCCTGCAGCTGGGGGAGGAAGGCTTTTTTTCCCCCACGCTGGGCTAGTAAGTGTCCCAGGGGTCTTTGCCTTCCTCTGCAGCACTGAGCACGGCCCCTTGCCAGGGCTCCTTTGGGCCATTTTGGCTAGGTGCCTGCTGCTCCTGCTCCACGAAGGTGGCCTTTGTGTCCCACATGCGGGGGGAGGACACTTTCTAGACTCCCAGGGCGGATGCCCAGGGTGGCCCCTGGGGGGTTGCTTCTTCTCCTCTCTAACAGCATTGAGCGCAGCCCCTTGTCAGGGCTCCTCTGGGCCCTTTGGGCTCAGCTCTTGCCTGCTGCTCTTGCACCTCCGAGGCGCCGCTCGTGCCCTGGCGCTCCCTGCCTCTTTTGCCCATTGCAGGTTTGGAGCAGGAGCGAGCTCTGCTCTTCCCTTGGCTCCGTTTCCCGAGGTGTTCTTGCTTGTGCAAAACAGCCTGTGCTTGGAAGGGCTCCAGGCTTGCTGCGCCCTCCGGAGCTGCCGCTTTTCAGCTCTCCCTGCATGCGATCCAAGCGCAGGGCAGGCAGGAGAGCGCTTTTCCTGCCTCCCTGGCCAAGAAGCACAGCGGAGCAAGTTTTGGAAGGCAAAAGGTGTGCTTGTCATCGACACGTGTCCGACTTGTGAAAATACCCCAGGGCACCACACCCCTCTTCTTCTTCTACTTTTCTGGGTGTGGTCGGGACCCATCCTCCTTCTTCAAGTTCTTCTGCACTGTTGAGAAACGAGGGACTGCTTGGCCCGTATTCCTGCTGCTCCTTTCTGCGGCTTTCCTTTGCCACACTGCAGGGCATGATTTTTCCAACTAAACTGAAGAACACATCAGCCTGCTCCTGGCTCCACATGCGCATTGTGTTAATGCTTGTGAGCATCGGCTCTGAAAGAGATTCAGCAAAATAGCCTAAAATAGCCTCAAATAAAATAAGATAAAATAAAATAATAATAAGATAAAATAATAAAATAAAATAACAAAATAAAATAAAAACGCATAAAGCAAGGTAAAGTAAAACAAGATTAACCAACATAAAATAAAATAATAAAAAATAAACCCAAAGAAAATTTAATAAAATCAAATACAATAACATCACATGAAAGAAACTAAGCTAAAATAACATAAACCAACATAAGAAGACAGAAAATAAAATAAAGTAAAATTAAGTCAACTAAAATAAAATCCTGTGTCTACTTGTATCCCTTTTGATTTGTGTCCTCAGAAGTGTTTCTGGAGCTGTAAACCCCCTGGCATTTCAGGCAAATAGTGGTCTCCTTGTGTCCCGATCCAATGTCGGGGGAGGTTTCGATACGATCCCAAGGATGAGATTAAGACGCTGGAATCGGTCAGATGACATACAACCTTTCACTTTTATTTGAGGGGAGAAGAGAACAGAGGGAGGAGGGAGGGCAAGGGAGGAGGGGAAAAGAATAGGGGAGAGAGAAAGAAAGAGAAGAAGGTTACCACCACCACCTCGAGTCCTGATGATCTTCTGCTGGGTCTCCGGTGGCCTCGGGCGTCGTCGGGGACCGAAGCGGGGGGGAAGGCTTGAGGGTGCAGGACCAGAAGGAGTGGTCTCTCGCGCGCCGCCGCCCCGCCGAGGGGCACGTGTGGTCCTTATATAGGGGCTCACGCGTGCGCGGCTCACAAATGCATACATGCGGTTCGCCACGGATGTGCTGTCCCCGCCTCTGCTCTTTTCACGCCTTTTTGTCCCTGCCTCGGTTCTTTTCGCGCCTTTAGTCTGTGTGCAGACACACGAGGTTGTTTTTCTCAAAGCTGTGGAGAAGATGGTCTTTTCGAAGCGCGACGCTGGATGGCGCTATAGCGGCAATGTCGAGACAAAAACCATGTTTTTCTATCGGTCCTTTACAGCCCCCCGTGGCTCGACATTGCAGCTTGGTGGCATAAGAGAAAGAGAGAGGAAAAAAGGGGGAAAGGAAGAAAATGGGAGTTGAGGGAGTTGGGGATAAGGGTGGAGGAAAATTGTGGGAAGGAAGAAGGGAGCAACATTGTTTCAGGTGAAGGAACATCTTAAAACAGATTAACTGAGGTATTGCTCAATGCAACTTCGGAGGATGAACATTAGGAATGGGGTTAACAGTAACTGGCAATATGCAATTTCTTCCTTCAGGAGGAATTGGGAATGGGTTTAAATGATTGGTACGGAGGTTGGTTGTGGCTAATGGATGGTACGGATTTTTGTTACACCATCAGGTGGAGCGCTGGGAAGAAATTGCATATTTGACACAACATGTCGAATTAATTGAATAAAACAGGGAATTATGCAGGGTAGGAACAGTAAGGTGGCAGTTGCACATAATAGATACAATATTAATTGTTCCACCCTGGGTGCCCCTGGTAACCAGGACCACAAATCGCCATTCCAACCATTCCAGGTTTGAACAGGGACGTGGGCTATTTTCCTGATATCTTGGGTCAATTGGAGGACTACTTCTCCCACATCATCTATTTCTAGGCAGCAGTTAGAGACATTCAGTTTTCCACACACTCCTCCCTCCTCAGCCAATAAATAATCTAAAACCATATGGTGTTGAAGGATTGCCGTGCGCATTTGTTGCGATTGTCGAGTTAATAGGTCTATGGCATCAGTGGTTTTGTTGGTGATAATTTCTAGGGCCGCTTGTAGTCTCATTATTTGATTTAGATTATAAATCGGTTCTCTTGCCCCTGCAATTGGCTCGTTAGGATTCCAGGTTGCTGGCCCATAGTGTTCAATTATTCGCTCAGGGGGCCATTCGTCATTTCCCCATTTTTGTGTCCCACCTAAATTTATCTTGGTAGATTGCGTCTTACGGGCAATCCTTCTATCCCCGAGGTTATCATACACTTTTACGCCTAGTTGGGGTCCACCAGTTTCTGGCAGGAGGAAAAATAGGGGCCTTATAATCCCTATATAACAAACTCCCGACCAGCCCGCGGGTAAGAACTTATATGCCGTGTTCCCACAAATCCAATAATGCCCCTTTTTGGCTTTATTTCCCTTAGCAAATGGCCCATCTTTCCCCGGTGGAAACTGAAAATAAGTTGTGTCTTTGTCACCCAGAGGGCTGAAAAAGGTGGTTGCCCCATCCCTTATTCGGCCGGTACAATACCAAGCCCCATAAGTACCCCTCCATTTACAAGTTTGTTTGTAATGCCAGAGAATTAAAAACAGAAACAGGAACAAAACTCGCTCCTTGGGTTAGAAGGAGGGAATAATCCATTTGGTGTGGATTTTGTGGGTTCTCCCACTGGTATCTTTCGCTTTCCAGGTATGTTTGTTTAGGGGGGTATCTAATACAAGAGGCACAGCTCCCACGGTAGGAAGCTCAACCAGGACCGGCTGACCAGGAGAGAAAAATGGTGCACTGGGGAAGTTGGGGTTTCGAGAGACAGATACCATGGTTGGGGCTTGCGGGCAAAATGCCGCAATTTTCGGGCACCCGTTTGTACCCCAGCGATTATTGACATTGGTCACCACCTCCCCCACCCGCTCGGCCCATCCCGGTTGGTGGGGTTTTAAAAAGTGCTTAAGCAGCCCGTTGGTCCGTTCCACAATTCCGTTTGCCTGTGGGTAATATAGAGTGTGGAACATGCACGAGATCCCTTCCCGAGCCGCCCATTATTGGACTATTTTGGCGGTGAAGTGCGTGCCGTTGTCTGACTGGATGGTCCGTGGTTTAGGGAAGGTCCCAAACCATTCTTTGAGGGCCTTTACAGTATTTTCCCCAGTTGCTTTTGCACAAGCCTGGGCTTGTACGAGTCCGGAGACTATCTCAACCCCCACCAATATGTATCGTTTCCCTGCGGATTTTTGGAAGGGCCCAATATAGTCAATCTGCCAGGCCTCCCACAAACCCTTCCCTTCCCTGAGGTGCAGGGGCTCGTTTTCCAGGGGGTGTCTGTCCAAACAGACACGGCATTGTTCACAGGAGGATATGCAAGTCTTGCACTCCTCCCTAGTGACTGGCCATCCCCGAGCTTGTGCTTCCCGGTACAAATCATTGATCCCTGAGTGCCTCCACTTTACATGTAGCCACTCTAGTAGGTGTTCCCAATTTTCCTGCACTTGGGTGCTCTGTAGCGGGGCTAGTCGGGCCAACTCGTCCGCCTCTGCATTCCACCGGCCCGCTGGGCTATCGGTTTGTTGGTGGGAAGCTACCCACGCCACCGCAAATGTCCCCCGTTTTGCAATTTTGAGAATATCTTGCCACTTCTCCTTCTGCCAGATTGGTAGTCTGTTGACTTCCCAGCCATTCTGCTCCCAAAATGGGAGTCACTCTGTGCAGCCCTTGAATACTGCATAGGAGTCTGTATAAATGTGCACAGGGGAGGTGGTCTGGCTTTCGCGTTGAAAAACGCTCCACACGGCGACCAGCTCCCCTACCTGTGCACTGCCTTCTCCCTCTGTAATTATTTTCTCCTTAGTTGTTACTTGAAGGGCTACAGCCCGGTATCTCCAAACCTTCCCTTCCCGCTTTAGGGAAGCGTCAGTGAACCATGCGTTTAGGACCTGCTCTGAAAACGGGGGAGCTACTTTGACCACGGGGGGCAGTGGACGGTATTCCTTATTTAAGTCTGCCTCGTCTTTTATAGTTAGCATTTTAGCAGCCCCTTCGGTAACGGAGAAGACCTCACAATAGTGTTCTATCTGAGCATACCATTTCCTTACGGACGCTCGCTGAGCCACCCCGTCGGGGGGTGGGGTTCCTGCCAAGACTGCCTTAGTCACCTTAAACGGGCCCCGAAGGACTATCGGCTGTTTCCGAATAGTTCGTTCGGCCTCCCGTAAAGCTAGGCTAACTACAAACAACCCCTTCTCCCAAGTAGTGTATCGCTTTTCGGCATCCTTGAAGCTGCGTGAGTAGAATCCGATGGGCCGGGTGGGCCCTTCGGGTCCCTTTTGCCACAGGTGGATGGAGAGCCCGGTACGGGCAAATCCCCATTCGATCTGAACCGGATCGGTGGGGTGAATTGGCCCTAGGGCTTCATGGGCGTTTGCCTCAAAAATTAGTAGCTGCAAGGCTTCCTCGTGGATTGGGGTCCACTCCCACTGAGCCCTTTTCCTTAGTAGGTCGTATAGTGGCCTAGCAATAATCGAAAAGTCGGGAATATGTTTTCTCCAAAATACAAGCAGCTCTAGAGCGTGTTGCAAGTCTTTTTTGGATTCAGGCATTTTGAGGGAGTCTAATGAGGATAGGGTATCCGGAGGAATACAGGCCATTCCCCCCCCTCCACCAGATTCCTAAAAATTTTACCTCACTGGAAGGGGTTTGGACCTTTTCGGGTGGGATTGTCAATCCTATCCATTCCAGGTGGGTGACAATATCACGTTGTGTTTTTCCAACGTCCTCTACCTGGGTCCCTCCTATAAGCCCATCATCTATATACTGATAAAGTCTGACTCATGCTTGTATAGGGATAATTTCAAGTTCTTGTGCCAGTGCATGGTGGGCCAACGTAGGGGAATGTTTGTATCCTTGGGGCAGTCGAGTGAATGTATATTGCTGTCCCTCTCACGTGAAGGCAAAGCGCTCCTGGTCCCCAGGCTGCAGCGGGACCATAAAAAACATGTCTTTGACATCAATGGTAGCCATCACTGGATGGGCTTGTTCCTGAATGGTTGCAATTAATTCAGCAATATTTGGCACGGCAGCTGTTAAAGGGCCGGTATTGCTATTGAGGCGCCGGTAATCTACGGTTAATCTCCATTTACCATTGGGTTTTCTAACAGGCCACACAGGAGAGTTAAAGGGGGATTGTATGGGAATTACGACCCCTTGCCGTTTAAGGTCCTCTAGTACAGGGGTGATGCCTTCCCTTGCTCCCAAGGGTAGCGGGTAAGGTTTCACATTGGTCAACCGGGAAGGAGGAAGGGGAGGCGCTGCTTGCAACAGGCGCATTTCTGCACTAGGGCTCCTGGCTAATCTTCTGACCTGGGGAACACCGAAGGACCACGAGTTCCCTTGGGTGTCCCACCACTGTTTCCCTTTTAAAACATCTATTCCCAGGAGATTCATTTGAAAAGGTCCTACAGCCGCCATGGTCTTCACCGGACTCTCATCTCCTGGTAGCCATAAGGTTACCGGGCTCATGGGCACAGATTGGGTTTTCCCTAGGGCATTTAATACTATCAGGTGCTTAGAAGGGGTTGAAATGCCGCACCGTTCTGCCTCACTCTGTTTTATTGCTGTAATTTGGGCCCCTGTATCAATTAAAAAGGTCATGGGCCTCTTCCTCGGCCCTACTGCGACGGTAATGAGGAGGTCCCCTTTATTGTTGCAGGTGAGTTGTCTAATGAACATCCACCCTCCGCCTGCCCCCTCTCCCTGAGGGGGCGGAGGCTTTAGTTTCCCGCCGCCCTTTCGTCCCCTTTAACCCCATCCTCCCTGTCCAATGCCGGTGCAGGAGGCGGGTTCGCTTTGGGAGGGGGTCCTTGCCCAGACCACCTCCGCACCAGGAGCTCCAACTTTTTGGTGGGGAGCCCATCCGTTAGGTCTCAGGGCACACCCTTTTGCAGTCCCTTCTGCCACAATTCTTGTCGGAGCAGGGGTTTTTCCCTTTTTGTTAGGTCGGGGCTTCCCCCTGAAGGAGCCAGCGGTTTGTTTGCCGGCTCCGTTGTCCGCACGGCCCTAGTTTCCACTTTATTGTAAGTTCTGCCTACTGGCCCATATTTTCTCCCATAGTTTATTAGTTCCTGGGCTATCTCCCCCCAGGTCCACACCTTCCTCCCCCACTGCCGCTGTTCGGGGGTTAGCGTTCCCTCCAGGGCAGCTGCAATTCGCTCCTCGCGAGGCACATTTTGAATTCTCCCCTGTAACTGGATCCCGATAGGTTTTAGAGAGTCGGGGAGTCCTCTTATTAGCGGCGTCAGCCACTCGCAGTCTACCGGTAGCAACATTGGAGAGCTTAGAATTGGTTTAAGTTCCCGGTCGTACATCATTTGTAGGCAAGCCGCCTTTTGTACGTTTTCTAGTAGTTGATCGACCGAACCAATTAGAGCTAGGGGATCCCCCTCTCCAATGGGTTCAGCCCCCCCGCCCAATATGCAGCCCTCTGGGTCAGAGACCATGGGGCTCGGCGACCGCCCGTTGTGAGAAAGACGCCCGGGCCCCAATACCCCTCTGCTTCCTTTTCCGATAGCATGATCCCATCCCCCCGACAGGGATACCCTCCACACGTATTCGGTTTTGGACTCCCTTGCTGTTCTAGCAAAGTCCTTTCGGAGCTTAGCCAATTCGGTGGCGGTAAAAGGGATTTCTTTCGTTACAACTTGGGGACGGTTGTCACTATCGTCCTCATATATGTATTCTGTCTTTACCAGCGGGCGCACATGGGGGCGGTTATCCACAGTCTCCCTTAATCACTTTAGATCTTTCTGGGGGTAAATTTGGCGTACCCCTTTCTCCTCCAGCATTACCTCCGCCTCAGCGGGGGTGTCTGCCTCCCTCAGGAGCTGAACTCTCAGCTCCTCCTTCAGAATCATATTCTGGCGCTTCTCCTCCTCTAGCACCCGTTTGGTCTCTAGTAGTTGCTCTCGCAGTGGTATTATTGCTGCTTGCAACGAAGCGGCCAGAGCCTCCGATGGGCAGGGCACTCGTTTCTTATCCTCCACCGCCGCTGCCAGACACGCTCCTAACACAGCACATACGATGGCTTTCCCTTTCCCTTTCTTCACTCTAGCTTCTTTATGTAAGACCGCTATTCGGTCCATAGCACTTTGCAGTTGGAACCAGTGGTCCCGTGCCCAATCTTGTCCTGGGGGTGAGGGGCGAGAGCGGTACGTTTCTAAAAACTCATATAATCTCTCCGTCTCTTCACAAAAATCGCCTGCCTTTTGGGCGGCCATGTCCTACAAAGGGGAATTCGTCCCGGGAGGGTCAAACCTTAAAAAAGACCAAGTTTCCCCTATACGCTCCCAGGAGGCCAATCCGCACACTATTACAAGAAAAAGACAAGCCTACAAAGGGGATATCGTCCTGAGGGGGTCACACCGTAAAATTCAAGCTTCCCCTATACTCCCCCAGGAGGCCAGACCATAAGCTAGTATGAGACAGAGAAGAGCCTACAAAGGGGATATCATCCTGAGGGGGTCACAGCATAAAATTCAAGTTTCCCCTATCCTCCCTCAGGAGCTCAAATCACAAACTAGTATGCACGCTTCAGTGCCAAGGTCTCAACACCCACTCCTTCCTTACGCTTCGTTTGTCTCCGGCTGCTTCCCTCACGGGAGAGCAGAACCGCGGATCGGAACTCCGCACTCGCTTCGTACTTATTTGTACGTCTCGTTCACACACAATCTCTCAGCACACCATAAGATTGTATGACACTCTCATCTCAAAGGATCCTGTCCATGATGCCAATTAAATGTCCCGATCCAATGTCGGGGGAGGTTTCGATACGATCCCAAGGACGAGATTAAGACGCTGGAATTGGTCAGATGACATACAACCTTTCACTTTTATTTGAGGGGAGAAGAGAACGGAGAGAGGAGGGAGGGCAAGGGAGGAGGGGAAAAGAATAGGGGAGAGAGAAAGAAAGAGAAGGAGGAGTTTATCGCCACCACCTCGAGTCCTGATGATATTCTGCTGGGTCTCTGGTGGCCTCAGGCTTCGTCGGGGACCAAGTGGGGGGGGAAGGTTTGAGGGTGCAGGAACAGAAGGTGTGGTCTCTCACGCGCCACTGCCGCCGCCGCCCCGCCAAGGGGCACGTGTGGTCCTTATATAGGGGCTCACGCATGCGCGGCTCACAAATGCGTACATGCGGTTCGCCACGGATGTGCTGTCCCCGCCTCTGCTCTTTTCGCGCCTTTTTTGCCCCCGCCTCGGCTCTTTTCGCGCCTTTAGTCTGTGCGCAGGCGCAAGAGGTTGTTTTTCTCAAAGCTGTAAAGAAGATGGTCTTTTCAAAGCGCGACGCTGGATGGCGCTATAGCGGCAATGTCGAGACAAAAACCACTTTTTTCTATCGGTCCCTTACACCAACCCACCCCTTTGGCCAAAGGTTTCCAGACACAGCTGTCCTAGGGACTTTGGCCCGATAGGATCCAATCCTTCCCTTAGGTACCTTTACAGGCCAACCCTGCGAGGCCTTCGCCGCGCCTGACGGGCAGGCAACCGCCCTTTCAATCCGAAAAGGAATGCCTTTACCTTGCCAGGGGTCCTGCTCAGAGCTCTTCGGTCCGCGCTTCGGAGGTTCTTCCCGAGAATCCCTCGGAGCCGGCTGGGGGTCCTGCGATGCCGCGGATGCGTTGAGATTCAGAAGCAGAGTCCCATCTGGGTCGCCCAAACTGTCACCGAAATGGGGAATCAACCTCTTCACAGCAATGTAGCATCGAGAAGCAGGCATTCTCTTTATTACAGCGCTGGATGCACGGGGGATGGTCCCACCTAAGGTGCCTACCGTCATGCAAAGCTAATGGGCAAATTGCCCTTTCTGCTTAGCTTTAGAAACCATTTGCAGCAGCAGGAGAACCCCAAAAGCAAGCGGGGATGCCCACTCCCCAGCCCCATCTCTCAGGAACCCCTTGGCAGCCTCCAGCACCCCCCAGGGAATGCTCCTGCCACCCTGACCCCCTCCCAATACTCCCTGCTGTTAGACAGCTGCCAGGAAGACGGGCTTCTAACCCTCCCCATCCCTGGAATCCTTTGGAGGAGCTTTCCGAGTGGCTGCCCGCGATGTCCTTAGCGGAGAAGGCGTTGTAGCCCAGGACACGATGCCCATGATAGCAACAGCGGGAGGGAACAGCCAAGTGTTGCAAAATGCAGCACTGGGGGACCGAGGGGCCTCGAGTGTTAGATGGGGGAGCCCATGACGGGAACAGCGCAAGGGCTGCAGAACCGCACAGCCTTTCCGGGAAGCGCAGAGACGGTGGTCCGTCAAGAGGAAAGACGGGTCGGGGTCGTCCCAATGCCAAGGGGAGAATAACCAGGGGCCAAACGCTGGAAAATTCCCCGTCGACACTAATCAATGGGACACAAAAGGAGCCCCGACAGAGAGCAGCGAGCTCTAGAGCGGGGACGTTGATGGGCCGAGGAACGGGGGGGTTTCCCACAGGCCACTCAGACAGGCTCCCCACACCCCTTTCACAGAAACCGCGGGGTAACCGACAAACCGACAGCCGGGATGCTGGGAAGGTGCTAGGCCAAACGGTTCCGTCTGCTCCTGCGGCAGTTGTAAACTGCAGCCGGGCCCCTCTGCCTGCCCTGGGCTGGTGCCACTTGCGGAGCCTGCCGGGGTGGCGGGAGAAGGAGCGGTGCCAGGCTGGGCCTCTCCTCTCTGGAGTAAACCTTAGGAGTGCTTACTGCCTTCCTCAGGTTGAAGAAAAAATTCAGGAGAAGTCCTAACGCTTCCCACACGCTCCCGCCCTCCCCCCAGAGGGCCTTCTTGCGCACCCCGCTTTGGAGACAGATCTTCTGCACCAATCTGAAGTGCCACATCTTTTTTATTTTTTTCTTCCTTCCCCTTCTGCTGCTCTCTTCTCTATGCCCTTCTCTTTTTCCTCTGGTTTCAGGCGAGGCTTTCGGGTTTTGCCATCTTCCCGTGAACCTGCACTCGATAAATGCAGGTGTACGCTGGGTTTCCCCAGTTGCTCTTCACCAGAAGTTTGACACGGGCAAAGGCTCTGGGAAGCGGCGCGTTCTGGCAAGAAAAGCGGGAAAAGGAAGCGGGGGTGTTTGTTAGGAGCGACAATGCGATGAAGGTGTCTCCCCCTGCCAGCCCTGCTCCTGCTCAGGAACGAGCTCCTGAAAGTGGGTGGGAGCGGCTGCGGAAAGCTGAGGCTCGCTGCTGGTACCGGGGCTGCTGGGGAGGCTGGGGAGACGGGAAGGGGGAAGGCAGCTGGCAGCCTCTGCATGCCGGCCCTGCTGGGGCTCAGCCTCCCTGCCCTCTGCCCGTTCCCTCTGCTGCTTGCTCTGTGCTGGCAGAGAGGCCGGGGAGGTGCTCCTGCGCGTGGGGCGGCTGCTGTGCAACCCCACCAAGCTCCCGCTGTCTGCTCTGCCTGCTTTCCTCCTGGCAGGCGTGAGAGCACGGGGAGAGAAGGGGCACGCTGTGCTGGGAGGAGAGGACACTGTCCCTCGGCCCAGGGAGAAAGCCTTCACGCTCTTCCTGCCATGGACTTGCAGGCAAACCTGGTTTGCTCCCCGGCACCTTGCCCCTGCGCGTGGACCGTACCTTCAGAGGGAAGGTCTGCATGGGCTCCTTTGCCACGTTGTACGTGAACGTCCCAAGGAGAGTTTCCTCTTCTCCGTCCGCATCCACTCCCTCAGGGGCAAAGCAGAAGGAGAGCAGCTCAGACTCGTCCCCACAAAGAGGGGACGGAGGTGCGGGATCAGCCCTGCTATCTCCCCACCCTCTCCTGGGGCTCTAGCAGTAGGCTAGCACTCGCTATGGTGGAGCTCAGTCTCGGCCTTGACTTCTGCTCAGGAACCCTGAGGTGCTTGTCCCGAACAAGTCTCAAGAGGGATGAAACCCCTAGAGGCCTTGAAGTGTCCCGCTAGGGCCGTGCAGTGCTCAGGAGAGAGCAGGATGCAAAGCTCAGAGGACACACAAAAGCAAGCAAGACGCTGCCATGGCTTTCCCCCAGGGCCAGATCCCCGCCAGAAGCGCCCAGCAGAGACTCACAAAGACAGCGACGTCTCTGGGGGCGCTGGTGACGGTCCCATCTGGAGAGACTTCTTTGGAGATGTGCTGCACAGTGACGGCAGTCAGATGGACGCGTGCTGGCAACCTGATGACCACCTGGCCCTGATGCCCTTGTAAAGGCCAGCAGTTTCCTGGGGAAACATCCGGCTGCAAGCAGAACGCGAGAGCAAGGAAGAGTGAGAGAGTGTTGGGGCCAACACAACGGCGCGCGTAGCTTGAAGCGTAGGCGCCGTTGTGTCCGTGGGGTCTATTTTGGCTTGCAAAGGAGGCGCGTGGGAGGAAATGGACAGAAGCAGGAGGCCTTCGTCCCTGCCTGACTGAAAGGGGGCCCTCAGGATTATGGGGCAGAGGAGAACAGCGGTTCTGAAAGCGTCCCAGTCAGGGCCTAGCAGAAACACCTCTCTGCCCAGTGGCTCTGCAGGGCACCCCCCACCTCCCGCCTGCCAGCCCCAAAAAGGCGCTCTTAGGGATGGGCGTGGAAACGGGGTCACCAGGGAGAAAGTCTTTCACCCAGCTGGGGCAGAGCACTGTGGGCGAGGTGCAGCAGTTTGGCTCCGTTCAGCTCCATTCCCCTCCGGAGGGGAAGCGCTGATTGCTAGCAAGCCCAGCCCTGTGTTGGAGCTTTGCTTTCGGGAACCTGAGCAACACTGTGGGCTTGAGCAGTGCCACTGGAGCGAGGGGAGAGCCCCTGAGGTCGGTCCTCAACTTCAGAGGGAGGCAGGAAACCTTCCCTGAGGAGTTCTGCTAGGATACCTGCAAAATAGTGTCGGGAGGCTTGGCAGCGCACAAGAGCCACAAAAGCCTGCAGCCCCAGGTCTCTTTGCAGATGTAGGTCTCGGAAGTTCTCTGCATGTCGATGGTGGCACCTGGAAGGGAGGGAGAGCAGGTGACTACTGGAAGAGGGCACATTCTAGGAGCACTCGGTGCTCAGACAGTATTTCTGATGCTGCCGGCCAGCTCCACGTCTGTCAGTCCTCTCCTCCTCCCCACGCTGCTGGGGGTGCCCAGCTGCACAGGGGAATGACGGCAGCCACGTGCCTGGTGGTGACTGCGTCTCTCACAGCGCCACGAGGAGAAGGTCTGAGGGTTCTGGGAGACGGCGGGCGCCCACGTCAATGACAGCAGACCAAAAGTGAGGGCTTGCGGCATGGGCAGCAAAGGATGGCCCAGCCATTCCCTCTTCGAAGGCAGCGGAGAGGAAGAGAGCCCTTCCAAGAGCACGGGAACACGGGCGGGGGCAGCGGCGGAGGCACCCGTGCCGAGGCCCCTGTGCGGAGGCCGAGGGCAGGACTGGGAGGGAGTCTGAGAGAGCCACTGTGCCACAGCCTTGCTCTTGGACCCCAGGAAGCACTGAAGCTCCCCCACTTTGGAGAGCGGCGCCCGGAGCACAGGCTTCTTTGGGGAGTGCTCCAGGCAAGCGCAGGGCAAGGAGACTGGGCTGCTTGTGTCCATACCAGAGCTTTTCAGGGCCCAGTCAGACATCTCGACGGAGACTTCCGAAGCCATGTGGGACGCTGCCTGGTTCACTTCCTGGGAACGCCATAAAGGAACACAGAAAAGGACCACATCAGCGGGCAGCTCAGCGTGGCTGCTAGCGCCGGCAGAGGCAAAGGGTCAGTGTCAGAAAGGCAAGGCAAGCCTTGTCCACAGAGCTGCAAGACTCGCTGCTGCTGACGTGAGCCACGAGGAGTGAGGAAGAGAATCTGTGTCCGCGGCCGCGGCCATGGCCGGCAGGTGGGCTGACGAGGGTCCCCACGCCCTCGTCCCCACCCTCCACGCTCTGCCCGTCAGCGGGGAGATGGGCTCGGGCCCTGCAAGCGACGGCTGGCCCCGTGAGCGTGCCTGGGTCTCATCCCTGCCTCAGGAGCCCAGCCAGAGGAGCCAGAGTGCCGGCGTGCCAAGGGAAGGCTGTCGGGAGTCCTGTGCTGCCTGAAGCAGCCTGCTTAAAGTGGGCCTGGAGAAGGGCCTGTGCAGCGCAGCAGCTCACCCAGCAAGGCCCTGGGGCAAAGGCTGGGTTGCTGCAGTCAGCAGTGCGACCCCACCAACAAGCCCAAGGAGTGCTTTCTCGGGGGTTCTGCCCAGCCAAGCCTCCTTCCCCAAAACGCAGCATCACCTTTGCCCTGCTGATCTCTGCCCTCAGTTGAGCCACCTCCTCCGTCAGAAGCTGCATCTTCTGGCTATGCTCCGCCAAGGAAACGCAAAAGTTCCTGCATGACAGGAAAGCAGATCTTGTCAGAGAGCGGCCCGTCCCCTCTGGGGAGCGTCTCAGCTCGGCAAGAAGGAGAGACACGTGTGCTTTCCCTGCTTTGCGCGTGCTTCCCTTCCACACCAGTTTGAGCAGAAGGCAAAGGCAGGTAGGAGGTATGGGAGCCCTGGCTGTTAGCAAAAGGAGTGCAGGGAGCACGAGGGCGGCTGACGCTTCTGCACAGAAGCAATTCCAGCTCCGGAAACGTCTCTTACCGCAGGGTCTTCAGGTCTTCTGCAGACACAAGGGCCAGCTCCTGAAAGGGAAAAAGGCTCGGTTCGAGCATCCGCTACCAGAGCCGCCGGGGCTTCCCAGGAGAGGCTTCCCTAGGAAGACTCGGCACAAGCTGCTGCTTCTTTGGGTCAGCCTGCGTGGCAGCAGGAGAGCCCGTGATTTCTCCAGCCGCTCTCAGCAGTGCTGTGTTGCAGGAGGTGCCTGTGGCAGAGGAGTCACCGACCTCTAGCAGTGCCTTTGTCCGCATTGTCCACCCTGGCAGTGAGGTCCCGCAGTAAACACCAGCTGCAATTCACATCATCAAGAGAGAGTTATTTTACTGGGGTCGCTAGCGATGCCTGCAGTGGCGTTGTCTGCTGCCTGTTGCCTTAGGGGTGGGGCAGCAGGTGAGCTGAGGAGGTGGGGAAGGTGGGGTGCGGAGAGAGGACGCGCCTCTGGCCGGAAGCCATCGGCCCAGGCTGGAGGGGACTGCGCAGCCGTGAGCCTCAGGTGTGCTCAGTGCCCCAGAGCTATTCCCCGCTTCCCCTCGCTGCTTCGGGGAGCCCCGAGACCAGGCTGCATGGGCTAGGAGAGGTACCTCCCCATGGGTCCCCCTGCACGGCCCCTCCCCTCTGGGAATCCCCACTTCAGGCTTGGAAGTAGCTACGCCCTTCTCTCGCGGACTTGCAGACTAAGCAAGCCCTGTGGTCCAGTGGCCAGAGCAGCAGCATGGCTGGGAGGCTCCCAGTCTTACTGGCAGTCCAAAAGGCAGTCCCAGTGCAGGCCGTAGTCGGGAAGCGCTTGGGCCATGGGAGTTTCCGCCCAGAGCGGCCCAAAAGGAAAGCTGGCCAGCTGAAAGCTGGCATGCAGCACAGCCTGGCTGTCGCTCTCAGGTGTCTGCTCATGCAAACTCACCAAGAGCCACGGGGAGCCACAAGAAGACGACGTGGAAGATCCTCTTCTTCTGCAGGGCCATCTTTTGCCTGCAAAAGAGGAGGGAGTCCTGTGGCTGCCAATGCTCCAAGTCTTGGGCAAAGCCCTCCCCCGGTGGAGTTCCCTTTTCAGGCCGGAAAGCCAGCCTTTTGGAAGCCTCCTGCTGCCAGAGAGCTGCCAGAGCAGCGCCCAGGAGGAAGACGATTTCTGTCCACACCGTTCAACACTGCCGGCAGATCTCGCCCAGGGGAAGGGCTCCAGAAGCAGCATCCCAAAGGGACTGAAAATTATGCAGGGAAGTAAAGAGGCCGAGCAAATGAAGACTGCTTTTCAGCAGTCTTTCTGGTGGGGACCTTGCTCTCTCTTGGGCTGAGAAAGCAGGCCTGTTCTCACTTGCGATCACACAGCTCTCTCTTAGGGGTGCCGAGGGGCTTTGCTCTTGCCTCTCCCTGAGAACGGCCACAGCACGAGCAGCGCCCCAGCTTGGGCGCCCGACTGGGAGCCCTGGGCTGCTGCCTGGGGAACACCCTCTGCTCTCCCCTTGGCTTGCACCGGCCCTCAGACATCCCCTTTCTCTCCCCCGTCCACAGCAGAAACGTGATGTAATACGTACGCGGCGGAGATGCACGTCCTCAGCAGACGTCTCCACGGGGAGAGAAGGTCGCCTGCCGGATGGCAAGTAAGGCTGAAGGCTGTCCCTGCGCAAGGAAAGCAGAGAAAAGTTAGGCCTGCCTCTTGAGGTCTCTTCTCTAGGATGCCCAGCCCCGCGTGTCGCAGCTGCCTGCGGGGAGGCGGGCACCGTGTCCGACACACTCCCTCCCTGGGGCAAAGAGCAGGGCAGCCTGCACTTCTCCTGCCGCCTGTGACGTTTGGCCAGAGCTCCAGCGCAGCGCAGCTCTCCAAGTTCAGCCCCGAGGAGGTCACGGCAAGCAGCAGTGCTGAGCTTACTTGCAATTTCTGTGGCCTTGTCGCGCCACTTGGCAGGCCCTTGAGTGGCTGAGCCGGGAGCTGACATGGAAGAGAGTATCCCCAGCTCCACCTCCGTGCCGAGGTTCCTGTCGGAGGAAAAAGACAAGTGCCCGTTGCCCACCGTCCCCACGCCGCGGGAGCCGAGGCGGGCAGGAGTAGCCTGAGCGGCGGCCCTTGCCAGAGGACGGGCTGTCCCAGCAGCAGCGAGAGAGGCCAGCACAGCTGGGCTGCTCCCAGCGGGCCCCCCTCTCCTTTCCCCATCCTTTGCTTTACAGGCCTGCAGTGGGAGCAAGCTGGCAGCAGCAGACCCGCGCCTCGGGAAGCCCAGCCGGCAGCACAGCGCGATTCTCAGCCCGTCCCTCCCTGCTCCCTGGCCCCTGGCCCCAACCTGCCCCGCGGCAGACACCTCCCAGTGGCCGTTCGCAGAGGGGGCACGGGCTGCTGTCCCCCGCCACGGCCCCCCCCACCTCTTCCCTGGGCACTCCCAGGTCTCCCGACCCCTCTCTGCGCCGCACAGCTGCTCCCATCAGCCAGGCAGGATCGCGCCTCAGCGTCCCGAGGGGGCCAGTCTCAGGCCCCAGGGGCTTGGCCTCCCCGTGCACCAAAAGCGCCCCGTGCAGCAGGGCTGGGCTCCGACCCTGCAGCACGAGGCTACCGCCTCCCCAAAAGCCCCTGCTGCACACTGCCTTTTGGCTGGGAGAGTGAGGCAGGCTTTCCGCCGAGACCCGTCCCCACAGAAGGGGGGCTTCGCAAGCCACGGGGCTCTTCTTCAGAAAACTTCTGTCGGCTTCCCCAGGCTGCTCCGCACCGCGCTGACCGTGCTAGGCCACGTCCCTGCTACCAGCCCAGCCTGATGCCCCGGGCAGATGCCAGGCTTCGTACCTACTCGTCTGGCAGCGGCTCGGCCCCGCTGCCTCCCCTGCCGGCTGTTGGCCAGCCTCGTTCCCCAAGGAGCCTTGGGAGGGCCCTTGGCGTCTTCTCTCGGGGGCCTTGCTCCTCGCCATCTCTGGGCAAAGGCAGGCGCCCCGCTCCGCTCTTCCCCCTCAGCCCCAGCAGTGTGGCCTGCCCAGGCAAAAACAGCTCCGGCAGCAGCCCCACGCTGCCCCACAGCAGGAGCGCGCCTGCCCAGGGCAAGAGCCACACGGCAGCTGTGGGCTCCTTGCCCGCGCGCCACAGGGCTGTGCGGGCGGCCAGCTCTGACCTCACAGTGGTGGCTCTGACGTCACACTGGGGCTCCCCAGGGCGCAGCAGGCCGGGGAGACCCGGTGGGCTCCCCTGGGGCAGCACGGCTCTCCTGGGCGGTGGGAGCCCATGCCTGTGGGCCTCCCGAACCCTGCCACGTTCCCGTGCCGGGCGGCTGCCTGGCCTGTGCTGCCGGGCAGGCTTCCAGCTCTCCTGGGCATCCCCGGGAAACCAGAAAGGCTGCTGGAACGGGGGCTTTGCTCTCAACCCACGGGGCAGCTGCTTCTGCCAGCGTTTCTCCTTTCGGAACCGTTTTGTACGCCAAGAAGAAGAACCCAGGAAGAGGCAAGACGGGCTTGTACGAAAGGAGCTGATTTTCTACAAGCAGAACACCATTGTTTTAAATTCCTACCCCTCCCCTCCTTTGCTAGAGCCAAGATCAGAGGATCGTGTGGGATTATTCCGCATTCCTTCTGCCATTCCGGGTGGCTTCTTCGTGTGAAAAAGAAATGCACGGATGGTACTTCATCCCATTTACCCTCCCGCCTGCAAAGTACCATCAGTTGTACTACAGTAGTATATCTTAGAGTTCCATTCTTTGGCCATTTTTCCTGATCTTCGAGACTATTCATTGGCCACCAATTGTCACCATATTCTAGAAGCTGTTTTCGAGTGAGAGGCTCCCCTCCCAATTTCCTCCAATGTTTCAAGATACGGCCTAGGGGAGATCTTTTCCGAATGCCCCCTTCCGCAGAGGGCTTAGTACCCGCCATCAGAGATACGGCAACACCAAAGAGAGAGACCATCACTTTGCACAAACTAGTCAGAGGCATTCCCCAGAAGGGGACTCGAACCCCTAGATTACCCTCAGTGGGACTCCAACCCACCCCTTTGGCCAAAGGTTTCCAGACACAGCTGTCCTAGGGACTTTGGCCCGATAGGATCCAATCCTTCCCTTAGGTACCTTTACAGGCCAACCCTGCGAGGCCTTCGCCGCGCCTGACGGGCAGGCAACCGCCCTTTCAATCCGAAAAGGAATGCCTTTACCTTGCCAGGGGTCCTGCTCAGAGCTCTTCGGTCCGCGCTTCCGAGGTTCTTCCCGAGAATCCCTCGGAGCCGGCTGGGGGTCCTGCGATGCCGCGGATGCGTTGAGATTCAGAAGCAGAGTCCCATCTGGGTCGCCCAAACTGTCACCGAAATGGGGAATCAACCTCTTCACAGCAATGTAGCATCGAGAAGCAGGCATTCTCTTTATTACAGCGCTGGATGCACGGGGGATGGTCCCACCTAAGGTGCCTACCGTCATGCAAAGCTAATGGGCAAATTGCCCTTTCTGCTTAGCTTTAGAAACCATTTGCAGCAGCAGGAGAACCCCAAAAGCAAGCGGGGATGCCCACTCCCCAGCCCCATCTCTCAGGAACCCCTTGGCAGCCTCCAGCACCCCCCAGGGAATGCTCCTGCCACCCTGACCCCCTCCCAATACTCCCTGCTGTTAGACAGCTGCCAGGAAGACGGGCTTCTAACCCTCCCCATCCCTGGAATCCTTTGGAGGAGCTTTCCGAGTGGCTGCCCGCGATGTCCTTAGCGGAGAAGGCGTTGTAGCCCAGGACACGATGCCCATGATAGCAACAGCGGGAGGGAACAGCCAAGTGTTGCAAAATGCAGCACTGGGGGACCGAGGGGCCTCGAGTGTTAGATGGGGGAGCCCATGACGGGAACAGCGCAAGGGCTGCAGAACCGCACAGCCTTTCCGGGAAGCGCAGAGACGGTGGTCCGTCAAGAGGAAAGACGGGTCGGGGTCGTCCCAATGCCAAGGGGAGAATAACCAGGGGCCAAACGCTGGAAAATTCCCCGTCGACACTAATCAATGGGACACAAAAGGAGCCCCGACAGAGAGCAGCGAGCTCTAGAGCGGGGACGTTGATGGGCCGAGGAACGGGGGGGTTTCCCACAGGCCACTCAGACAGGCTCCCCACACCCCTTTCACAGAAACCGCGGGGTAACCGACAAACCGACAGCCGGGATGCTGGGAAGGTGCTAGGCCAAACGGTTCCGTCTGCTCCTGCGGCAGTTGTAAACTGCAGCCGGGCCCCTCTGCCTGCCCTGGGCTGGTGCCACTTGCGGAGCCTGCCGGGGTGGCGGGAGAAGGAGCGGTGCCAGGCTGGGCCTCTCCTCTCTGGAGTAAACCTTAGGAGTGCTTACTGCCTTCCTCAGGTTGAAGAAAAAATTCAGGAGAAGTCCTAACGCTTCCCACACGCTCCCGCCCTCCCCCAGAGGGCCTTCTTGCGCACCCCGCTTTGGAGACAGATCTTCTGCACCAATCTGAAGTGCCACATCTTTTTTATTTTTTTCTTCCTTCCCCTTCTGCTGCTCTCTTCTCTATGCCCTTCTCTTTTTCCTCTGGTTTCAGGCGAGGCTTTCGGGTTTTGCCATCTTCCCGTGAACCTGCACTCGATAAATGCAGGTGTACGCTGGGTTTCCCCAGTTGCTCTTCACCAGAAGTTTGACACGGGCAAAGGCTCTGGGAAGCGGCGCGTTCTGGCAAGAAAAGCGGGAAAAGGAAGCGGGGGTGTTTGTTAGGAGCGACAATGCGATGAAGGTGTCTCCCCCTGCCAGCCCTGCTCCTGCTCAGGAACGAGCTCCTGAAAGTGGGTGGGAGCGGCTGCGGAAAGCTGAGGCTCGCTGCTGGTACCGGGGCTGCTGGGGAGGCTGGGGAGACGGGAAGGGGGAAGGCAGCTGGCAGCCTCTGCATGCCGGCCCTGCTGGGGCTCAGCCTCCCTGCCCTCTGCCCGTTCCCTCTGCTGCTTGCTCTGTGCTGGCAGAGAGGCCGGGGAGGTGCTCCTGCGCGTGGGGCGGCTGCTGTGCAACCCCACCAAGCTCCCGCTGTCTGCTCTGCCTGCTTTCCTCCTGGCAGGCGTGAGAGCACGGGGAGAGAAGGGGCACGCTGTGCTGGGAGGAGAGGACACTGTCCCTCGGCCCAGGGAGAAAGCCTTCACGCTCTTCCTGCCATGGACTTGCAGGCAAACCTGGTTTGCTCCCCGGCACCTTGCCCCTGCGCGTGGACCGTACCTTCAGAGGGAAGGTCTGCATGGGCTCCTTTGCCACGTTGTACGTGAACGTCCCAAGGAGAGTTTCCTCTTCTCCGTCCGCATCCACTCCCTCAGGGGCAAAGCAGAAGGAGAGCAGCTCAGACTCGTCCCCACAAAGAGGGGACGGAGGTGCGGGATCAGCCCTGCTATCTCCCCACCCTCTCCTGGGGCTCTAGCAGTAGGCTAGCACTCGCTATGGTGGAGCTCAGTCTCGGCCTTGACTTCTGCTCAGGAACCCTGAGGTGCTTGTCCCGAACAAGTCTCAAGAGGGATGAAACCCCTAGAGGCCTTGAAGTGTCCCGCTAGGGCCGTGCAGTGCTCAGGAGAGAGCAGGATGCAAAGCTCAGAGGACACACAAAAGCAAGCAAGACGCTGCCATGGCTTTCCCCCAGGGCCAGATCCCCGCCAGAAGCGCCCAGCAGAGACTCACAAAGACAGCGACGTCTCTGGGGGCGCTGGTGACGGTCCCATCTGGAGAGACTTCTTTGGAGATGTGCTGCACAGTGACGGCAGTCAGATGGACGCGTGCTGGCAACCTGATGACCACCTGGCCCTGATGCCCTTGTAAAGGCCAGCAGTTTCCTGGGGAAACATCCGGCTGCAAGCAGAACGCGAGAGCAAGGAAGAGTGAGAGAGTGTTGGGGCCAACACAACGGCGCGCGTAGCTTGAAGCGTAGGCGCCGTTGTGTCCGTGGGGTCTATTTTGGCTTGCAAAGGAGGCGCGTGGGAGGAAATGGACAGAAGCAGGAGGCCTTCGTCCCTGCCTGACTGAAAGGGGGCCCTCAGGATTATGGGGCAGAGGAGAACAGCGGTTCTGAAAGCGTCCCAGTCAGGGCCTAGCAGAAACACCTCTCTGCCCAGTGGCTCTGCAGGGCACCCCCCACCTCCCGCCTGCCAGCCCCAAAAAGGCGCTCTTAGGGATGGGCGTGGAAACGGGGTCACCAGGGAGAAAGTCTTTCACCCAGCTGGGGCAGAGCACTGTGGGCGAGGTGCAGCAGTTTGGCTCCGTTCAGCTCCATTCCCCTCCGGAGGGGAAGCGCTGATTGCTAGCAAGCCCAGCCCTGTGTTGGAGCTTTGCTTTCGGGAACCTGAGCAACACTGTGGGCTTGAGCAGTGCCACTGGAGCGAGGGGAGAGCCCCTGAGGTCGGTCCTCAACTTCAGAGGGAGGCAGGAAACCTTCCCTGAGGAGTTCTGCTAGGATACCTGCAAAATAGTGTCGGGAGGCTTGGCAGCGCACAAGAGCCACAAAAGCCTGCAGCCCCAGGTCTCTTTGCAGATGTAGGTCTCGGAAGTTCTCTGCATGTCGATGGTGGCACCTGGAAGGGAGGGAGAGCAGGTGACTACTGGAAGAGGGCACATTCTAGGAGCACTCGGTGCTCAGACAGTATTTCTGATGCTGCCGGCCAGCTCCACGTCTGTCAGTCCTCTCCTCCTCCCCACGCTGCTGGGGGTGCCCAGCTGCACAGGGGAATGACGGCAGCCACGTGCCTGGTGGTGACTGCGTCTCTCACAGCGCCACGAGGAGAAGGTCTGAGGGTTCTGGGAGACGGCGGGCGCCCACGTCAATGACAGCAGACCAAAAGTGAGGGCTTGCGGCATGGGCAGCAAAGGATGGCCCAGCCATTCCCTCTTCGAAGGCAGCGGAGAGGAAGAGAGCCCTTCCAAGAGCACGGGAACACGGGCGGGGGCAGCGGCGGAGGCACCCGTGCCGAGGCCCCTGTGCGGAGGCCGAGGGCAGGACTGGGAGGGAGTCTGAGAGAGCCACTGTGCCACAGCCTTGCTCTTGGACCCCAGGAAGCACTGAAGCTCCCCCACTTTGGAGAGCGGCGCCCGGAGCACAGGCTTCTTTGGGGAGTGCTCCAGGCAAGCGCAGGGCAAGGAGACTGGGCTGCTTGTGTCCATACCAGAGCTTTTCAGGGCCCAGTCAGACATCTCGACGGAGACTTCCGAAGCCATGTGGGACGCTGCCTGGTTCACTTCCTGGGAACGCCATAAAGGAACACAGAAAAGGACCACATCAGCGGGCAGCTCAGCGTGGCTGCTAGCGCCGGCAGAGGCAAAGGGTCAGTGTCAGAAAGGCAAGGCAAGCCTTGTCCACAGAGCTGCAAGACTCGCTGCTGCTGACGTGAGCCACGAGGAGTGAGGAAGAGAATCTGTGTCCGCGGCCGCGGCCATGGCCGGCAGGTGGGCTGACGAGGGTCCCCACGCCCTCGTCCCCACCCTCCACGCTCTGCCCGTCAGCGGGGAGATGGGCTCGGGCCCTGCAAGCGACGGCTGGCCCCGTGAGCGTGCCTGGGTCTCATCCCTGCCTCAGGAGCCCAGCCAGAGGAGCCAGAGTGCCGGCGTGCCAAGGGAAGGCTGTCGGGAGTCCTGTGCTGCCTGAAGCAGCCTGCTTAAAGTGGGCCTGGAGAAGGGCCTGTGCAGCGCAGCAGCTCACCCAGCAAGGCCCTGGGGCAAAGGCTGGGTTGCTGCAGTCAGCAGTGCGACCCCACCAACAAGCCCAAGGAGTGCTTTCTCGGGGGTTCTGCCCAGCCAAGCCTCCTTCCCCAAAACGCAGCATCACCTTTGCCCTGCTGATCTCTGCCCTCAGTTGAGCCACCTCCTCCGTCAGAAGCTGCATCTTCTGGCTATGCTCCGCCAAGGAAACGCAAAAGTTCCTGCATGACAGGAAAGCAGATCTTGTCAGAGAGCGGCCCGTCCCCTCTGGGGAGCGTCTCAGCTCGGCAAGAAGGAGAGACACGTGTGCTTTCCCTGCTTTGCGCGTGCTTCCCTTCCACACCAGTTTGAGCAGAAGGCAAAGGCAGGTAGGAGGTATGGGAGCCCTGGCTGTTAGCAAAAGGAGTGCAGGGAGCACGAGGGCGGCTGACGCTTCTGCACAGAAGCAATTCCAGCTCCGGAAACGTCTCTTACCGCAGGGTCTTCAGGTCTTCTGCAGACACAAGGGCCAGCTCCTGAAAGGGAAAAAGGCTCGGTTCGAGCATCCGCTACCAGAGCCGCCGGGGCTTCCCAGGAGAGGCTTCCCTAGGAAGACTCGGCACAAGCTGCTGCTTCTTTGGGTCAGCCTGCGTGGCAGCAGGAGAGCCCGTGATTTCTCCAGCCGCTCTCAGCAGTGCTGTGTTGCAGGAGGTGCCTGTGGCAGAGGAGTCACCGACCTCTAGCAGTGCCTTTGTCCGCATTGTCCACCCTGGCAGTGAGGTCCCGCAGTAAACACCAGCTGCAATTCACATCATCAAGAGAGAGTTATTTTACTGGGGTCGCTAGCGATGCCTGCAGTGGCGTTGTCTGCTGCCTGTTGCCTTAGGGGTGGGGCAGCAGGTGAGCTGAGGAGGTGGGGAAGGTGGGGTGCGGAGAGAGGACGCGCCTCTGGCCGGAAGCCATCGGCCCAGGCTGGAGGGGACTGCGCAGCCGTGAGCCTCAGGTGTGCTCAGTGCCCCAGAGCTATTCCCCGCTTCCCCTCGCTGCTTCGGGGAGCCCCGAGACCAGGCTGCATGGGCTAGGAGAGGTACCTCCCCATGGGTCCCCCTGCACGGCCCCTCCCCTCTGGGAATCCCCACTTCAGGCTTGGAAGTAGCTACGCCCTTCTCTCGCGGACTTGCAGACTAAGCAAGCCCTGTGGTCCAGTGGCCAGAGCAGCAGCATGGCTGGGAGGCTCCCAGTCTTACTGGCAGTCCAAAAGGCAGTCCCAGTGCAGGCCGTAGTCGGGAAGCGCTTGGGCCATGGGAGTTTCCGCCCAGAGCGGCCCAAAAGGAAAGCTGGCCAGCTGAAAGCTGGCATGCAGCACAGCCTGGCTGTCGCTCTCAGGTGTCTGCTCATGCAAACTCACCAAGAGCCACGGGGAGCCACAAGAAGACGACGTGGAAGATCCTCTTCTTCTGCAGGGCCATCTTTTGCCTGCAAAAGAGGAGGGAGTCCTGTGGCTGCCAATGCTCCAAGTCTTGGGCAAAGCCCTCCCCCGGTGGAGTTCCCTTTTCAGGCCGGAAAGCCAGCCTTTTGGAAGCCTCCTGCTGCCAGAGAGCTGCCAGAGCAGCGCCCAGGAGGAAGACGATTTCTGTCCACACCGTTCAACACTGCCGGCAGATCTCGCCCAGGGGAAGGGCTCCAGAAGCAGCATCCCAAAGGGACTGAAAATTATGCAGGGAAGTAAAGAGGCCGAGCAAATGAAGACTGCTTTTCAGCAGTCTTTCTGGTGGGGACCTTGCTCTCTCTTGGGCTGAGAAAGCAGGCCTGTTCTCACTTGCGATCACACAGCTCTCTCTTAGGGGTGCCGAGGGGCTTTGCTCTTGCCTCTCCCTGAGAACGGCCACAGCACGAGCAGCGCCCCAGCTTGGGCGCCCGACTGGGAGCCCTGGGCTGCTGCCTGGGGAACACCCTCTGCTCTCCCCTTGGCTTGCACCGGCCCTCAGACATCCCCTTTCTCTCCCCCGTCCACAGCAGAAACGTGATGTAATACGTACGCGGCGGAGATGCACGTCCTCAGCAGACGTCTCCACGGGGAGAGAAGGTCGCCTGCCGGATGGCAAGTAAGGCTGAAGGCTGTCCCTGCGCAAGGAAAGCAGAGAAAAGTTAGGCCTGCCTCTTGAGGTCTCTTCTCTAGGATGCCCAGCCCCGCGTGTCGCAGCTGCCTGCGGGGAGGCGGGCACCGTGTCCGACACACTCCCTCCCTGGGGCAAAGAGCAGGGCAGCCTGCACTTCTCCTGCCGCCTGTGACGTTTGGCCAGAGCTCCAGCGCAGCGCAGCTCTCCAAGTTCAGCCCCGAGGAGGTCACGGCAAGCAGCAGTGCTGAGCTTACTTGCAATTTCTGTGGCCTTGTCGCGCCACTTGGCAGGCCCTTGAGTGGCTGAGCCGGGAGCTGACATGGAAGAGAGTATCCCCAGCTCCACCTCCGTGCCGAGGTTCCTGTCGGAGGAAAAAGACAAGTGCCCGTTGCCCACCGTCCCCACGCCGCGGGAGCCGAGGCGGGCAGGAGTAGCCTGAGCGGCGGCCCTTGCCAGAGGACGGGCTGTCCCAGCAGCAGCGAGAGAGGCCAGCACAGCTGGGCTGCTCCCAGCGGGCCCCCCCTCTCCTTTCCCCATCCTTTGCTTTACAGGCCTGCAGTGGGAGCAAGCTGGCAGCAGCAGACCCGCGCCTCGGGAAGCCCAGCCGGCAGCACAGCGCGATTCTCAGCCCGTCCCTCCCTGCTCCCTGGCCCCTGGCCCCAACCTGCCCCGCGGCAGACACCTCCCAGTGGCCGTTCGCAGAGGGGGCACGGGCTGCTGTCCCCCGCCACGGCCCCCCCCACCTCTTCCCTGGGCACTCCCAGGTCTCCCGACCCCTCTCTGCGCCGCACAGCTGCTCCCATCAGCCAGGCAGGATCGCGCCTCAGCGTCCCGAGGGGGCCAGTCTCAGGCCCCAGGGGCTTGGCCTCCCCGTGCACCAAAAGCGCCCCGTGCAGCAGGGCTGGGCTCCGACCCTGCAGCACGAGGCTACCGCCTCCCCAAAAGCCCCTGCTGCACACTGCCTTTTGGCTGGGAGAGTGAGGCAGGCTTTCCGCCGAGACCCGTCCCCACAGAAGGGGGGCTTCGCAAGCCACGGGGCTCTTCTTCAGAAAACTTCTGTCGGCTTCCCCAGGCTGCTCCGCACCGCGCTGACCGTGCTAGGCCACGTCCCTGCTACCAGCCCAGCCTGATGCCCCGGGCAGATGCCAGGCTTCGTACCTACTCGTCTGGCAGCGGCTCGGCCCCGCTGCCTCCCCTGCCGGCTGTTGGCCAGCCTCGTTCCCCAAGGAGCCTTGGGAGGGCCCTTGGCGTCTTCTCTCGGGGGCCTTGCTCCTCGCCATCTCTGGGCAAAGGCAGGCGCCCCGCTCCGCTCTTCCCCCTCAGCCCCAGCAGTGTGGCCTGCCCAGGCAAAAACAGCTCCGGCAGCAGCCCCACGCTGCCCCACAGCAGGAGCGCGCCTGCCCAGGGCAAGAGCCACACGGCAGCTGTGGGCTCCTTGCCCGCGCGCCACAGGGCTGTGCGGGCGGCCAGCTCTGACCTCACAGTGGTGGCTCTGACGTCACACTGGGGCTCCCCAGGGCGCAGCAGGCCGGGGAGACCCGGTGGGCTCCCCTGGGGCAGCACGGCTCTCCTGGGCGGTGGGAGCCCATGCCTGTGGGCCTCCCGAACCCTGCCACGTTCCCGTGCCGGGCGGCTGCCTGGCCTGTGCTGCCGGGCAGGCTTCCAGCTCTCCTGGGCATCCCCGGGAAACCAGAAAGGCTGCTGGAACGGGGGCTTTGCTCTCAACCCACGGGGCAGCTGCTTCTGCCAGCGTTTCTCCTTTCGGAACCGTTTTGTACGCCAAGAAGAAGAACCCAGGAAGAGGCAAGACGGGCTTGTACGAAAGGAGCTGATTTTCTACAAGCAGAACACCATTGTTTTAAATTCCTACCCCTCCCCTCCTTTGCTAGAGCCAAGATCAGAGGATCGTGTGGGATTATTCCGCATTCCTTCTGCCATTCCGGGTGGCTTCTTCGTGTGAAAAAGAAATGCACGGATGGTACTTCATCCCATTTACCCTCCCGCCTGCAAAGTACCATCAGTTGTACTACAGTAGTATATCTTAGAGTTCCATTCTTTGGCCATTTTTCCTGATCTTCGAGACTATTCATTGGCCACCAATTGTCACCATATTCTAGAAGCTGTTTTCGAGTGAGAGGCTCCCCTCCCAATTTCCTCCAATGTTTCAAGATACGGCCTAGGGGAGATCTTTTCCGAATGCCCCCTTCCGCAGAGGGCTTAGTACCCGCCATCAGAGATACGGCAACACCAAAGAGAGAGACCATCACTTTGCACAAACTAGTCAGAGGCATTCCCCAGAAGGGGACTCGAACCCCTAGATTACCCTCAGTGGGACTCCAACCCACCCCTTTGGCCAAAGGTTTCCAGACACAGCTGTCCTAGGGACTTTGGCCCGATAGGATCCAATCCTTCCCTTAGGTACCTTTACAGGCCAACCCTGCGAGGCCTTCGCCGCGCCTGACGGGCAGGCAACCGCCCTTTCAATCCGAAAAGGAATGCCTTTACCTTGCCAGGGGTCCTGCTCAGAGCTCTTCGGTCCGCGCTTCCGAGGTTCTTCCCGAGAATCCCTCGGAGCCGGCTGGGGGTCCTGCGATGCCGCGGATGCGTTGAGATTCAGAAGCAGAGTCCCATCTGGGTCGCCCAAACTGTCACCGAAATGGGGAATCAACCTCTTCACAGCAATGTAGCATCGAGAAGCAGGCATTCTCTTTATTACAGCGCTGGATGCACGGGGGATGGTCCCACCTAAGGTGCCTACCGTCATGCAAAGCTAATGGGCAAATTGCCCTTTCTGCTTAGCTTTAGAAACCATTTGCAGCAGCAGGAGAACCCCAAAAGCAAGCGGGGATGCCCACTCCCCAGCCCCATCTCTCAGGAACCCCTTGGCAGCCTCCAGCACCCCCCAGGGAATGCTCCTGCCACCCTGACCCCCTCCCAATACTCCCTGCTGTTAGACAGCTGCCAGGAAGACGGGCTTCTAACCCTCCCCATCCCTGGAATCCTTTGGAGGAGCTTTCCGAGTGGCTGCCCGCGATGTCCTTAGCGGAGAAGGCGTTGTAGCCCAGGACACGATGCCCATGATAGCAACAGCGGGAGGGAACAGCCAAGTGTTGCAAAATGCAGCACTGGGGGACCGAGGGGCCTCGAGTGTTAGATGGGGGAGCCCATGACGGGAACAGCGCAAGGGCTGCAGAACCGCACAGCCTTTCCGGGAAGCGCAGAGACGGTGGTCCGTCAAGAGGAAAGACGGGTCGGGGTCGTCCCAATGCCAAGGGGAGAATAACCAGGGGCCAAACGCTGGAAAATTCCCCGTCGACACTAATCAATGGGACACAAAAGGAGCCCCGACAGAGAGCAGCGAGCTCTAGAGCGGGGACGTTGATGGGCCGAGGAACGGGGGGGTTTCCCACAGGCCACTCAGACAGGCTCCCCACACCCCTTTCACAGAAACCGCGGGGTAACCGACAAACCGACAGCCGGGATGCTGGGAAGGTGCTAGGCCAAACGGTTCCGTCTGCTCCTGCGGCAGTTGTAAACTGCAGCCGGGCCCCTCTGCCTGCCCTGGGCTGGTGCCACTTGCGGAGCCTGCCGGGGTGGCGGGAGAAGGAGCGGTGCCAGGCTGGGCCTCTCCTCTCTGGAGTAAACCTTAGGAGTGCTTACTGCCTTCCTCAGGTTGAAGAAAAAATTCAGGAGAAGTCCTAACGCTTCCCACACGCTCCCGCCCTCCCCCCAGAGGGCCTTCTTGCGCACCCCGCTTTGGAGACAGATCTTCTGCACCAATCTGAAGTGCCACATCTTTTTTATTTTTTTCTTCCTTCCCCTTCTGCTGCTCTCTTCTCTATGCCCTTCTCTTTTTCCTCTGGTTTCAGGCGAGGCTTTCGGGTTTTGCCATCTTCCCGTGAACCTGCACTCGATAAATGCAGGTGTACGCTGGGTTTCCCCAGTTGCTCTTCACCAGAAGTTTGACACGGGCAAAGGCTCTGGGAAGCGGCGCGTTCTGGCAAGAAAAGCGGGAAAAGGAAGCGGGGGTGTTTGTTAGGAGCGACAATGCGATGAAGGTGTCTCCCCCTGCCAGCCCTGCTCCTGCTCAGGAACGAGCTCCTGAAAGTGGGTGGGAGCGGCTGCGGAAAGCTGAGGCTCGCTGCTGGTACCGGGGCTGCTGGGGAGGCTGGGGAGACGGGAAGGGGGAAGGCAGCTGGCAGCCTCTGCATGCCGGCCCTGCTGGGGCTCAGCCTCCCTGCCCTCTGCCCGTTCCCTCTGCTGCTTGCTCTGTGCTGGCAGAGAGGCCGGGGAGGTGCTCCTGCGCGTGGGGCGGCTGCTGTGCAACCCCACCAAGCTCCCGCTGTCTGCTCTGCCTGCTTTCCTCCTGGCAGGCGTGAGAGCACGGGGAGAGAAGGGGCACGCTGTGCTGGGAGGAGAGGACACTGTCCCTCGGCCCAGGGAGAAAGCCTTCACGCTCTTCCTGCCATGGACTTGCAGGCAAACCTGGTTTGCTCCCCGGCACCTTGCCCCTGCGCGTGGACCGTACCTTCAGAGGGAAGGTCTGCATGGGCTCCTTTGCCACGTTGTACGTGAACGTCCCAAGGAGAGTTTCCTCTTCTCCGTCCGCATCCACTCCCTCAGGGGCAAAGCAGAAGGAGAGCAGCTCAGACTCGTCCCCACAAAGAGGGGACGGAGGTGCGGGATCAGCCCTGCTATCTCCCCACCCTCTCCTGGGGCTCTAGCAGTAGGCTAGCACTCGCTATGGTGGAGCTCAGTCTCGGCCTTGACTTCTGCTCAGGAACCCTGAGGTGCTTGTCCCGAACAAGTCTCAAGAGGGATGAAACCCCTAGAGGCCTTGAAGTGTCCCGCTAGGGCCGTGCAGTGCTCAGGAGAGAGCAGGATGCAAAGCTCAGAGGACACACAAAAGCAAGCAAGACGCTGCCATGGCTTTCCCCCAGGGCCAGATCCCCGCCAGAAGCGCCCAGCAGAGACTCACAAAGACAGCGACGTCTCTGGGGGCGCTGGTGACGGTCCCATCTGGAGAGACTTCTTTGGAGATGTGCTGCACAGTGACGGCAGTCAGATGGACGCGTGCTGGCAACCTGATGACCACCTGGCCCTGATGCCCTTGTAAAGGCCAGCAGTTTCCTGGGGAAACATCCGGCTGCAAGCAGAACGCGAGAGCAAGGAAGAGTGAGAGAGTGTTGGGGCCAACACAACGGCGCGCGTAGCTTGAAGCGTAGGCGCCGTTGTGTCCGTGGGGTCTATTTTGGCTTGCAAAGGAGGCGCGTGGGAGGAAATGGACAGAAGCAGGAGGCCTTCGTCCCTGCCTGACTGAAAGGGGGCCCTCAGGATTATGGGGCAGAGGAGAACAGCGGTTCTGAAAGCGTCCCAGTCAGGGCCTAGCAGAAACACCTCTCTGCCCAGTGGCTCTGCAGGGCACCCCCACCTCCCGCCTGCCAGCCCCAAAAAGGCGCTCTTAGGGATGGGCGTGGAAACGGGGTCACCAGGGAGAAAGTCTTTCACCCAGCTGGGGCAGAGCACTGTGGGCGAGGTGCAGCAGTTTGGCTCCGTTCAGCTCCATTCCCCTCCGGAGGGGAAGCGCTGATTGCTAGCAAGCCCAGCCCTGTGTTGGAGCTTTGCTTTCGGGAACCTGAGCAACACTGTGGGCTTGAGCAGTGCCACTGGAGCGAGGGGAGAGCCCCTGAGGTCGGTCCTCAACTTCAGAGGGAGGCAGGAAACCTTCCCTGAGGAGTTCTGCTAGGATACCTGCAAAATAGTGTCGGGAGGCTTGGCAGCGCACAAGAGCCACAAAAGCCTGCAGCCCCAGGTCTCTTTGCAGATGTAGGTCTCGGAAGTTCTCTGCATGTCGATGGTGGCACCTGGAAGGGAGGGAGAGCAGGTGACTACTGGAAGAGGGCACATTCTAGGAGCACTCGGTGCTCAGACAGTATTTCTGATGCTGCCGGCCAGCTCCACGTCTGTCAGTCCTCTCCTCCTCCCCACGCTGCTGGGGGTGCCCAGCTGCACAGGGGAATGACGGCAGCCACGTGCCTGGTGGTGACTGCGTCTCTCACAGCGCCACGAGGAGAAGGTCTGAGGGTTCTGGGAGACGGCGGGCGCCCACGTCAATGACAGCAGACCAAAAGTGAGGGCTTGCGGCATGGGCAGCAAAGGATGGCCCAGCCATTCCCTCTTCGAAGGCAGCGGAGAGGAAGAGAGCCCTTCCAAGAGCACGGGAACACGGGCGGGGGCAGCGGCGGAGGCACCCGTGCGGAGGCCCCTGTGCGGAGGCCGAGGGCAGGACTGGGAGGGAGTCTGAGAGAGCCACTGTGCCACAGCCTTGCTCTTGGACCCCAGGAAGCACTGAAGCTCCCCCACTTTGGAGAGCGGCGCCCGGAGCACAGGCTTCTTTGGGGAGTGCTCCAGGCAAGCGCAGGGCAAGGAGACTGGGCTGCTTGTGTCCATACCAGAGCTTTTCAGGGCCCAGTCAGACATCTCGACGGAGACTTCCGAAGCCATGTGGGACGCTGCCTGGTTCACTTCCTGGGAACGCCATAAAGGAACACAGAAAAGGACCACATCAGCGGGCAGCTCAGCGTGGCTGCTAGCGCCGGCAGAGGCAAAGGGTCAGTGTCAGAAAGGCAAGGCAAGCCTTGTCCACAGAGCTGCAAGACTCGCTGCTGCTGACGTGAGCCACGAGGAGTGAGGAAGAGAATCTGTGTCCGCGGCCGCGGCCATGGCCGGCAGGTGGGCTGACGAGGGTCCCCACGCCCTCGTCCCCACCCTCCACGCTCTGCCCGTCAGCGGGGAGATGGGCTCGGGCCCTGCAAGCGACGGCTGGCCCCGTGAGCGTGCCTGGGTCTCATCCCTGCCTCAGGAGCCCAGCCAGAGGAGCCAGAGTGCCGGCGTGCCAAGGGAAGGCTGTCGGGAGTCCTGTGCTGCCTGAAGCAGCCTGCTTAAAGTGGGCCTGGAGAAGGGCCTGTGCAGCGCAGCAGCTCACCCAGCAAGGCCCTGGGGCAAAGGCTGGGTTGCTGCAGTCAGCAGCGCGACCCCACCAACAAGCCCAAGGAGTGCTTTCTCGGGGGTTCTGCCCAGCCAAGCCTCCTTCCCCAAAACGCAGCATCACCTTTGCCCTGCTGATCTCTGCCCTCAGTTGAGCCACCTCCTCCGTCAGAAGCTGCATCTTCTGGCTATGCTCCGCCAAGGAAACGCAAAAGTTCCTGCATGACAGGAAAGCAGATCTTGTCAGAGAGCGGCCCGTCCCCTCTGGGGAGCGTCTCAGCTCGGCAAGAAGGAGAGACACGTGTGCTTTCCCTGCTTTGCGCGTGCTTCCCTTCCACACCAGTTTGAGCAGAAGGCAAAGGCAGGTAGGAGGTATGGGAGCCCTGGCTGTTAGCAAAAGGAGTGCAGGGAGCACGAGGGCGGCTGACGCTTCTGCACAGAAGCAATTCCAGCTCCGGAAACGTCTCTTACCGCAGGGTCTTCAGGTCTTCTGCAGACACAAGGGCCAGCTCCTGAAAGGGAAAAAGGCTCGGTTCGAGCATCCGCTACCAGAGCCGCCGGGGCTTCCCAGGAGAGGCTTCCCTAGGAAGACTCGGCACAAGCTGCTGCTTCTTTGGGTCAGCCTGCGTGGCAGCAGGAGAGCCCGTGATTTCTCCAGCCGCTCTCAGCAGTGCTGTGTTGCAGGAGGTGCCTGTGGCAGAGGAGTCACCGACCTCTAGCAGTGCCTTTGTCCGCATTGTCCACCCTGGCAGTGAGGTCCCGCAGTAAACACCAGCTGCAATTCACATCATCAAGAGAGAGTTATTTTACTGGGGTCGCTAGCGATGCCTGCAGTGGCGTTGTCTGCTGCCTGTTGCCTTAGGGGTGGGGCAGCAGGTGAGCTGAGGAGGTGGGGAAGGTGGGGTGCGGAGAGAGGACGCGCCTCTGGCCGGAAGCCATCGGCCCAGGCTGGAGGGGACTGCGCAGCCGTGAGCCTCAGGTGTGCTCAGTGCCCCAGAGCTATTCCCCGCTTCCCCTCGCTGCTTCGGGGAGCCCCGAGACCAGGCTGCATGGGCTAGGAGAGGTACCTCCCCATGGGTCCCCCTGCACGGCCCCTCCCCTCTGGGAATCCCCACTTCAGGCTTGGAAGTAGCTACGCCCTTCTCTCGCGGACTTGCAGACTAAGCAAGCCCTGTGGTCCAGTGGCCAGAGCAGCAGCATGGCTGGGAGGCTCCCAGTCTTACTGGCAGTCCAAAAGGCAGTCCCAGTGCAGGCCGTAGTCGGGAAGCGCTTGGGCCATGGGAGTTTCCGCCCAGAGCGGCCCAAAAGGAAAGCTGGCCAGCTGAAAGCTGGCATGCAGCACAGCCTGGCTGTCGCTCTCAGGTGTCTGCTCATGCAAACTCACCAAGAGCCACGGGGAGCCACAAGAAGACGACGTGGAAGATCCTCTTCTTCTGCAGGGCCATCTTTTGCCTGCAAAAGAGGAGGGAGTCCTGTGGCTGCCAATGCTCCAAGTCTTGGGCAAAGCCCTCCCCCGGTGGAGTTCCCTTTTCAGGCCGGAAAGCCAGCCTTTTGGAAGCCTCCTGCTGCCAGAGAGCTGCCAGAGCAGCGCCCAGGAGGAAGACGATTTCTGTCCACACCGTTCAACACTGCCGGCAGATCTCGCCCAGGGGAAGGGCTCCAGAAGCAGCATCCCAAAGGGACTGAAAATTATGCAGGGAAGTAAAGAGGCCGAGCAAATGAAGACTGCTTTTCAGCAGTCTTTCTGGTGGGGACCTTGCTCTCTCTTGGGCTGAGAAAGCAGGCCTGTTCTCACTTGCGATCACACAGCTCTCTCTTAGGGGTGCCGAGGGGCTTTGCTCTTGCCTCTCCCTGAGAACGGCCACAGCACGAGCAGCGCCCCAGCTTGGGCGCCCGACTGGGAGCCCTGGGCTGCTGCCTGGGGAACACCCTCTGCTCTCCCCTTGGCTTGCACCGGCCCTCAGACATCCCCTTTCTCTCCCCCGTCCACAGCAGAAACGTGATGTAATACGTACGCGGCGGAGATGCACGTCCTCAGCAGACGTCTCCACGGGGAGAGAAGGTCGCCTGCCGGATGGCAAGTAAGGCTGAAGGCTGTCCCTGCGCAAGGAAAGCAGAGAAAAGTTAGGCCTGCCTCTTGAGGTCTCTTCTCTAGGATGCCCAGCCCCGCGTGTCGCAGCTGCCTGCGGGGAGGCGGGCACCGTGTCCGACACACTCCCTCCCTGGGGCAAAGAGCAGGGCAGCCTGCACTTCTCCTGCCGCCTGTGACGTTTGGCCAGAGCTCCAGCGCAGCGCAGCTCTCCAAGTTCAGCCCCGAGGAGGTCACGGCAAGCAGCAGTGCTGAGCTTACTTGCAATTTCTGTGGCCTTGTCGCGCCACTTGGCAGGCCCTTGAGTGGCTGAGCCGGGAGCTGACATGGAAGAGAGTATCCCCAGCTCCACCTCCGTGCCGAGGTTCCTGTCGGAGGAAAAAGACAAGTGCCCGTTGCCCACCGTCCCCACGCCGCGGGAGCCGAGGCGGGCAGGAGTAGCCTGAGCGGCGGCCCTTGCCAGAGGACGGGCTGTCCCAGCAGCAGCGAGAGAGGCCAGCACAGCTGGGCTGCTCCCAGCGGGCCCCCCCTCTCCTTTCCCCATCCTTTGCTTTACAGGCCTGCAGTGGGAGCAAGCTGGCAGCAGCAGACCCGCGCCTCGGGAAGCCCAGCCGGCAGCACAGCGCGATTCTCAGCCCGTCCCTCCCTGCTCCCTGGCCCCTGGCCCCAACCTGCCCCGCGGCAGACACCTCCCAGTGGCCGTTCGCAGAGGGGGCACGGGCTGCTGTCCCCCGCCACGGCCCCCCCCACCTCTTCCCTGGGCACTCCCAGGTCTCCCGACCCCTCTCTGCGCCGCACAGCTGCTCCCATCAGCCAGGCAGGATCGCGCCTCAGCGTCCCGAGGGGGCCAGTCTCAGGCCCCAGGGGCTTGGCCTCCCCGTGCACCAAAAGCGCCCCGTGCAGCAGGGCTGGGCTCCGACCCTGCAGCACGAGGCTACCGCCTCCCCAAAAGCCCCTGCTGCACACTGCCTTTTGGCTGGGAGAGTGAGGCAGGCTTTCCGCCGAGACCCGTCCCCACAGAAGGGGGGCTTCGCAAGCCACGGGGCTCTTCTTCAGAAAACTTCTGTCGGCTTCCCCAGGCTGCTCCGCACCGCGCTGACCGTGCTAGGCCACGTCCCTGCTACCAGCCCAGCCTGATGCCCCGGGCAGATGCCAGGCTTCGTACCTACTCGTCTGGCAGCGGCTCGGCCCCGCTGCCTCCCCTGCCGGCTGTTGGCCAGCCTCGTTCCCCAAGGAGCCTTGGGAGGGCCCTTGGCGTCTTCTCTCGGGGGCCTTGCTCCTCGCCATCTCTGGGCAAAGGCAGGCGCCCCGCTCCGCTCTTCCCCCTCAGCCCCAGCAGTGTGGCCTGCCCAGGCAAAAACAGCTCCGGCAGCAGCCCCACGCTGCCCCACAGCAGGAGCGCGCCTGCCCAGGGCAAGAGCCACACGGCAGCTGTGGGCTCCTTGCCCGCGCGCCACAGGGCTGTGCGGGCGGCCAGCTCTGACCTCACAGTGGTGGCTCTGACGTCACACTGGGGCTCCCCAGGGCGCAGCAGGCCGGGGAGACCCGGTGGGCTCCCCTGGGGCAGCACGGCTCTCCTGGGCGGTGGGAGCCCATGCCTGTGGGCCTCCCGAACCCTGCCACGTTCCCGTGCCGGGCGGCTGCCTGGCCTGTGCTGCCGGGCAGGCTTCCAGCTCTCCTGGGCATCCCCGGGAAACCAGAAAGGCTGCTGGAACGGGGGCTTTGCTCTCAACCCACGGGGCAGCTGCTTCTGCCAGCGTTTCTCCTTTCGGAACCGTTTTGTACGCCAAGAAGAAGAACCCAGGAAGAGGCAAGACGGGCTTGTACGAAAGGAGCTGATTTTCTACAAGCAGAACACCATTGTTTTAAATTCCTACCCCTCCCCTCCTTTGCTAGAGCCAAGATCAGAGGATCGTGTGGGATTATTCCGCATTCCTTCTGCCATTCCGGGTGGCTTCTTCGTGTGAAAAAGAAATGCACGGATGGTACTTCATCCCATTTACCCTCCCGCCTGCAAAGTACCATCAGTTGTACTACAGTAGTATATCTTAGAGTTCCATTCTTTGGCCATTTTTCCTGATCTTCGAGACTATTCATTGGCCACCAATTGTCACCATATTCTAGAAGCTGTTTTCGAGTGAGAGGCTCCCCTCCCAATTTCCTCCAATGTTTCAAGATACGGCCTAGGGGAGATCTTTTCCGAATGCCCCCTTCCGCAGAGGGCTTAGTACCCGCCATCAGAGATACGGCAACACCAAAGAGAGAGACCATCACTTTGCACAAACTAGTCAGAGGCATTCCCCAGAAGGGGACTCGAACCCCTAGATTACCCTCAGTGGGACTCCAACCCACCCCTTTGGCCAAAGGTTTCCAGACACAGCTGTCCTAGGGACTTTGGCCCGATAGGATCCAATCCTTCCCTTAGGTACCTTTACAGGCCAACCCTGCGAGGCCTTCGCCGCGCCTGACGGGCAGGCAACCGCCCTTTCAATCCGAAAAGGAATGCCTTTACCTTGCCAGGGGTCCTGCTCAGAGCTCTTCGGTCCGCGCTTCGGAGGTTCTTCCCGAGAATCCCTCGGAGCCGGCTGGGGGTCCTGCGATGCCGCGGATGCGTTGAGATTCAGAAGCAGAGTCCCATCTGGGTCGCCCAAACTGTCACCGAAATGGGGAATCAACCTCTTCACAGCAATGTAGCATCGAGAAGCAGGCATTCTCTTTATTACAGCGCTGGATGCACGGGGGATGGTCCCACCTAAGGTGCCTACCGTCATGCAAAGCTAATGGGCAAATTGCCCTTTCTGCTTAGCTTTAGAAACCATTTGCAGCAGCAGGAGAACCCCAAAAGCAAGCGGGGATGCCCACTCCCCAGCCCCATCTCTCAGGAACCCCTTGGCAGCCTCCAGCACCCCCCAGGGAATGCTCCTGCCACCCTGACCCCCTCCCAATACTCCCTGCTGTTAGACAGCTGCCAGGAAGACGGGCTTCTAACCCTCCCCATCCCTGGAATCCTTTGGAGGAGCTTTCCGAGTGGCTGCCCGCGATGTCCTTAGCGGAGAAGGCGTTGTAGCCCAGGACACGATGCCCATGATAGCAACAGCGGGAGGGAACAGCCAAGTGTTGCAAAATGCAGCACTGGGGGACCGAGGGGCCTCGAGTGTTAGATGGGGGAGCCCATGACGGGAACAGCGCAAGGGCTGCAGAACCGCACAGCCTTTCCGGGAAGCGCAGAGACGGTGGTCCGTCAAGAGGAAAGACGGGTCGGGGTCGTCCCAATGCCAAGGGGAGAATAACCAGGGGCCAAACGCTGGAAAATTCCCCGTCGACACTAATCAATGGGACACAAAAGGAGCCCCGACAGAGAGCAGCGAGCTCTAGAGCGGGGACGTTGATGGGCCGAGGAACGGGGGGGTTTCCCACAGGCCACTCAGACAGGCTCCCCACACCCCTTTCACAGAAACCGCGGGGTAACCGACAAACCGACAGCCGGGATGCTGGGAAGGTGCTAGGCCAAACGGTTCCGTCTGCTCCTGCGGCAGTTGTAAACTGCAGCCGGGCCCCTCTGCCTGCCCTGGGCTGGTGCCACTTGCGGAGCCTGCCGGGGTGGCGGGAGAAGGAGCGGTGCCAGGCTGGGCCTCTCCTCTCTGGAGTAAACCTTAGGAGTGCTTACTGCCTTCCTCAGGTTGAAGAAAAAATTCAGGAGAAGTCCTAACGCTTCCCACACGCTCCCGCCCTCCCCCAGAGGGCCTTCTTGCGCACCCCGCTTTGGAGACAGATCTTCTGCACCAATCTGAAGTGCCACATCTTTTTTATTTTTTTCTTCCTTCCCCTTCTGCTGCTCTCTTCTCTATGCCCTTCTCTTTTTCCTCTGGTTTCAGGCGAGGCTTTCGGGTTTTGCCATCTTCCCGTGAACCTGCACTCGATAAATGCAGGTGTACGCTGGGTTTCCCCAGTTGCTCTTCACCAGAAGTTTGACACGGGCAAAGGCTCTGGGAAGCGGCGCGTTCTGGCAAGAAAAGCGGGAAAAGGAAGCGGGGGTGTTTGTTAGGAGCGACAATGCGATGAAGGTGTCTCCCCCTGCCAGCCCTGCTCCTGCTCAGGAACGAGCTCCTGAAAGTGGGTGGGAGCGGCTGCGGAAAGCTGAGGCTCGCTGCTGGTACCGGGGCTGCTGGGGAGGCTGGGGAGACGGGAAGGGGGAAGGCAGCTGGCAGCCTCTGCATGCCGGCCCTGCTGGGGCTCAGCCTCCCTGCCCTCTGCCCGTTCCCTCTGCTGCTTGCTCTGTGCTGGCAGAGAGGCCGGGGAGGTGCTCCTGCGCGTGGGGCGGCTGCTGTGCAACCCCACCAAGCTCCCGCTGTCTGCTCTGCCTGCTTTCCTCCTGGCAGGCGTGAGAGCACGGGGAGAGAAGGGGCACGCTGTGCTGGGAGGAGAGGACACTGTCCCTCGGCCCAGGGAGAAAGCCTTCACGCTCTTCCTGCCATGGACTTGCAGGCAAACCTGGTTTGCTCCCCGGCACCTTGCCCCTGCGCGTGGACCGTACCTTCAGAGGGAAGGTCTGCATGGGCTCCTTTGCCACGTTGTACGTGAACGTCCCAAGGAGAGTTTCCTCTTCTCCGTCCGCATCCACTCCCTCAGGGGCAAAGCAGAAGGAGAGCAGCTCAGACTCGTCCCCACAAAGAGGGGACGGAGGTGCGGGATCAGCCCTGCTATCTCCCCACCCTCTCCTGGGGCTCTAGCAGTAGGCTAGCACTCGCTATGGTGGAGCTCAGTCTCGGCCTTGACTTCTGCTCAGGAACCCTGAGGTGCTTGTCCCGAACAAGTCTCAAGAGGGATGAAACCCCTAGAGGCCTTGAAGTGTCCCGCTAGGGCCGTGCAGTGCTCAGGAGAGAGCAGGATGCAAAGCTCAGAGGACACACAAAAGCAAGCAAGACCCTGCCATGGCTTTCCCCCAGGGCCAGATCCCCGCCAGAAGCGCCCAGCAGAGACTCACAAAGACAGCGACGTCTCTGGGGGCGCTGGTGACGGTCCCATCTGGAGAGACTTCTTTGGAGATGTGCTGCACAGTGACGGCAGTCAGATGGACGCGTGCTGGCAACCTGATGACCACCTGGCCCTGATGCCCTTGTAAAGGCCAGCAGTTTCCTGGGGAAACATCCGGCTGCAAGCAGAACGCGAGAGCAAGGAAGAGTGAGAGAGTGTTGGGGCCAACACAACGGCGCGCGTAGCTTGAAGCGTAGGCGCCGTTGTGTCCGTGGGGTCTATTTTGGCTTGCAAAGGAGGCGCGTGGGAGGAAATGGACAGAAGCAGGAGGCCTTCGTCCCTGCCTGACTGAAAGGGGGCCCTCAGGATTATGGGGCAGAGGAGAACAGCGGTTCTGAAAGCGTCCCAGTCAGGGCCTAGCAGAAACACCTCTCTGCCCAGTGGCTCTGCAGGGCACCCCCCACCTCCCGCCTGCCAGCCCCAAAAAGGCGCTCTTAGGGATGGGCGTGGAAACGGGGTCACCAGGGAGAAAGTCTTTCACCCAGCTGGGGCAGAGCACTGTGGGCGAGGTGCAGCAGTTTGGCTCCGTTCAGCTCCATTCCCCTCCGGAGGGGAAGCGCTGATTGCTAGCAAGCCCAGCCCTGTGTTGGAGCTTTGCTTTCGGGAACCTGAGCAACACTGTGGGCTTGAGCAGTGCCACTGGAGCGAGGGGAGAGCCCCTGAGGTCGGTCCTCAACTTCAGAGGGAGGCAGGAAACCTTCCCTGAGGAGTTCTGCTAGGATACCTGCAAAATAGTGTCGGGAGGCTTGGCAGCGCACAAGAGCCACAAAAGCCTGCAGCCCCAGGTCTCTTTGCAGATGTAGGTCTCGGAAGTTCTCTGCATGTCGATGGTGGCACCTGGAAGGGAGGGAGAGCAGGTGACTACTGGAAGAGGGCACATTCTAGGAGCACTCGGTGCTCAGACAGTATTTCTGATGCTGCCGGCCAGCTCCACGTCTGTCAGTCCTCTCCTCCTCCCCACGCTGCTGGGGGTGCCCAGCTGCACAGGGGAATGACGGCAGCCACGTGCCTGGTGGTGACTGCGTCTCTCACAGCGCCACGAGGAGAAGGTCTGAGGGTTCTGGGAGACGGCGGGCGCCCACGTCAATGACAGCAGACCAAAAGTGAGGGCTTGCGGCATGGGCAGCAAAGGATGGCCCAGCCATTCCCTCTTCGAAGGCAGCGGAGAGGAAGAGAGCCCTTCCAAGAGCACGGGAACACGGGCGGGGGCAGCGGCGGAGGCACCCGTGCCGAGGCCCCTGTGCGGAGGCCGAGGGCAGGACTGGGAGGGAGTCTGAGAGAGCCACTGTGCCACAGCCTTGCTCTTGGACCCCAGGAAGCACTGAAGCTCCCCCACTTTGGAGAGCGGCGCCCGGAGCACAGGCTTCTTTGGGGAGTGCTCCAGGCAAGCGCAGGGCAAGGAGACTGGGCTGCTTGTGTCCATACCAGAGCTTTTCAGGGCCCAGTCAGACATCTCGACGGAGACTTCCGAAGCCATGTGGGACGCTGCCTGGTTCACTTCCTGGGAACGCCATAAAGGAACACAGAAAAGGACCACATCAGCGGGCAGCTCAGCGTGGCTGCTAGCGCCGGCAGAGGCAAAGGGTCAGTGTCAGAAAGGCAAGGCAAGCCTTGTCCACAGAGCTGCAAGACTCGCTGCTGCTGACGTGAGCCACGAGGAGTGAGGAAGAGAATCTGTGTCCGCGGCCGCGGCCATGGCCGGCAGGTGGGCTGACGAGGGTCCCCACGCCCTCGTCCCCACCCTCCACGCTCTGCCCGTCAGCGGGGAGATGGGCTCGGGCCCTGCAAGCGACGGCTGGCCCCGTGAGCGTGCCTGGGTCTCATCCCTGCCTCAGGAGCCCAGCCAGAGGAGCCAGAGTGCCGGCGTGCCAAGGGAAGGCTGTCGGGAGTCCTGTGCTGCCTGAAGCAGCCTGCTTAAAGTGGGCCTGGAGAAGGGCCTGTGCAGCGCAGCAGCTCACCCAGCAAGGCCCTGGGGCAAAGGCTGGGTTGCTGCAGTCAGCAGTGCGACCCCACCAACAAGCCCAAGGAGTGCTTTCTCGGGGGTTCTGCCCAGCCAAGCCTCCTTCCCCAAAACGCAGCATCACCTTTGCCCTGCTGATCTCTGCCCTCAGTTGAGCCACCTCCTCCGTCAGAAGCTGCATCTTCTGGCTATGCTCCGCCAAGGAAACGCAAAAGTTCCTGCATGACAGGAAAGCAGATCTTGTCAGAGAGCGGCCCGTCCCCTCTGGGGAGCGTCTCAGCTCGGCAAGAAGGAGAGACACGTGTGCTTTCCCTGCTTTGCGCGTGCTTCCCTTCCACACCAGTTTGAGCAGAAGGCAAAGGCAGGTAGGAGGTATGGGAGCCCTGGCTGTTAGCAAAAGGAGTGCAGGGAGCACGAGGGCGGCTGACGCTTCTGCACAGAAGCAATTCCAGCTCCGGAAACGTCTCTTACCGCAGGGTCTTCAGGTCTTCTGCAGACACAAGGGCCAGCTCCTGAAAGGGAAAAAGGCTCGGTTCGAGCATCCGCTACCAGAGCCGCCGGGGCTTCCCAGGAGAGGCTTCCCTAGGAAGACTCGGCACAAGCTGCTGCTTCTTTGGGTCAGCCTGCGTGGCAGCAGGAGAGCCCGTGATTTCTCCAGCCGCTCTCAGCAGTGCTGTGTTGCAGGAGGTGCCTGTGGCAGAGGAGTCACCGACCTCTAGCAGTGCCTTTGTCCGCATTGTCCACCCTGGCAGTGAGGTCCCGCAGTAAACACCAGCTGCAATTCACATCATCAAGAGAGAGTTATTTTACTGGGGTCGCTAGCGATGCCTGCAGTGGCGTTGTCTGCTGCCTGTTGCCTTAGGGGTGGGGCAGCAGGTGAGCTGAGGAGGTGGGGAAGGTGGGGTGCGGAGAGAGGACGCGCCTCTGGCCGGAAGCCATCGGCCCAGGCTGGAGGGGACTGCGCAGCCGTGAGCCTCAGGTGTGCTCAGTGCCCCAGAGCTATTCCCCGCTTCCCCTCGCTGCTTCGGGGAGCCCCGAGACCAGGCTGCATGGGCTAGGAGAGGTACCTCCCCATGGGTCCCCCTGCACGGCCCCTCCCCTCTGGGAATCCCCACTTCAGGCTTGGAAGTAGCTACGCCCTTCTCTCGCGGACTTGCAGACTAAGCAAGCCCTGTGGTCCAGTGGCCAGAGCAGCAGCATGGCTGGGAGGCTCCCAGTCTTACTGGCAGTCCAAAAGGCAGTCCCAGTGCAGGCCGTAGTCGGGAAGCGCTTGGGCCATGGGAGTTTCCGCCCAGAGCGGCCCAAAAGGAAAGCTGGCCAGCTGAAAGCTGGCATGCAGCACAGCCTGGCTGTCGCTCTCAGGTGTCTGCTCATGCAAACTCACCAAGAGCCACGGGGAGCCACAAGAAGACGACGTGGAAGATCCTCTTCTTCTGCAGGGCCATCTTTTGCCTGCAAAAGAGGAGGGAGTCCTGTGGCTGCCAATGCTCCAAGTCTTGGGCAAAGCCCTCCCCCGGTGGAGTTCCCTTTTCAGGCCGGAAAGCCAGCCTTTTGGAAGCCTCCTGCTGCCAGAGAGCTGCCAGAGCAGCGCCCAGGAGGAAGACGATTTCTGTCCACACCGTTCAACACTGCCGGCAGATCTCGCCCAGGGGAAGGGCTCCAGAAGCAGCATCCCAAAGGGACTGAAAATTATGCAGGGAAGTAAAGAGGCCGAGCAAATGAAGACTGCTTTTCAGCAGTCTTTCTGGTGGGGACCTTGCTCTCTCTTGGGCTGAGAAAGCAGGCCTGTTCTCACTTGCGATCACACAGCTCTCTCTTAGGGGTGCCGAGGGGCTTTGCTCTTGCCTCTCCCTGAGAACGGCCACAGCACGAGCAGCGCCCCAGCTTGGGCGCCCGACTGGGAGCCCTGGGCTGCTGCCTGGGGAACACCCTCTGCTCTCCCCTTGGCTTGCACCGGCCCTCAGACATCCCCTTTCTCTCCCCCGTCCACAGCAGAAACGTGATGTAATACGTACGCGGCGGAGATGCACGTCCTCAGCAGACGTCTCCACGGGGAGAGAAGGTCGCCTGCCGGATGGCAAGTAAGGCTGAAGGCTGTCCCTGCGCAAGGAAAGCAGAGAAAAGTTAGGCCTGCCTCTTGAGGTCTCTTCTCTAGGATGCCCAGCCCCGCGTGTCGCAGCTGCCTGCGGGGAGGCGGGCACCGTGTCCGACACACTCCCTCCCTGGGGCAAAGAGCAGGGCAGCCTGCACTTCTCCTGCCGCCTGTGACGTTTGGCCAGAGCTCCAGCGCAGCGCAGCTCTCCAAGTTCAGCCCCGAGGAGGTCACGGCAAGCAGCAGGGCTGAGCTTACTTGCAATTTCTGTGGCCTTGTCGCGCCACTTGGCAGGCCCTTGAGTGGCTGAGCCGGGAGCTGACATGGAAGAGAGTATCCCCAGCTCCACCTCCGTGCCGAGGTTCCTGTCGGAGGAAAAAGACAAGTGCCCGTTGCCCACCGTCCCCACGCCGCGGGAGCCGAGGCGGGCAGGAGTAGCCTGAGCGGCGGCCCTTGCCAGAGGACGGGCTGTCCCAGCAGCAGCGAGAGAGGCCAGCACAGCTGGGCTGCTCCCAGCGGGCCCCCCCTCTCCTTTCCCCATCCTTTGCTTTACAGGCCTGCAGTGGGAGCAAGCTGGCAGCAGCAGACCCGCGCCTCGGGAAGCCCAGCCGGCAGCACAGCGCGATTCTCAGCCCGTCCCTCCCTGCTCCCTGGCCCCTGGCCCCAACCTGCCCCGCGGCAGACACCTCCCAGTGGCCGTTCGCAGAGGGGGCACGGGCTGCTGTCCCCCGCCACGGCCCCCCCCACCTCTTCCCTGGGCACTCCCAGGTCTCCCGACCCCTCTCTGCGCCGCACAGCTGCTCCCATCAGCCAGGCAGGATCGCGCCTCAGCGTCCCGAGGGGGCCAGTCTCAGGCCCCAGGGGCTTGGCCTCCCCGTGCACCAAAAGCGCCCCGTGCAGCAGGGCTGGGCTCCGACCCTGCAGCACGAGGCTACCGCCTCCCCAAAAGCCCCTGCTGCACACTGCCTTTTGGCTGGGAGAGTGAGGCAGGCTTTCCGCCGAGACCCGTCCCCACAGAAGGGGGGCTTCGCAAGCCACGGGGCTCTTCTTCAGAAAACTTCTGTCGGCTTCCCCAGGCTGCTCCGCACCGCGCTGACCGTGCTAGGCCACGTCCCTGCTACCAGCCCAGCCTGATGCCCCGGGCAGATGCCAGGCTTCGTACCTACTCGTCTGGCAGCGGCTCGGCCCCGCTGCCTCCCCTGCCGGCTGTTGGCCAGCCTCGTTCCCCAAGGAGCCTTGGGAGGGCCCTTGGCGTCTTCTCTCGGGGGCCTTGCTCCTCGCCATCTCTGGGCAAAGGCAGGCGCCCCGCTCCGCTCTTCCCCCTCAGCCCCAGCAGTGTGGCCTGCCCAGGCAAAAACAGCTCCGGCAGCAGCCCCACGCTGCCCCACAGCAGGAGCGCGCCTGCCCAGGGCAAGAGCCACACGGCAGCTGTGGGCTCCTTGCCCGCGCGCCACAGGGCTGTGCGGGCGGCCAGCTCTGACCTCACAGTGGTGGCTCTGACGTCACACTGGGGCTCCCCAGGGCGCAGCAGGCCGGGGAGACCCGGTGGGCTCCCCTGGGGCAGCACGGCTCTCCTGGGCGGTGGGAGCCCATGCCTGTGGGCCTCCCGAACCCTGCCACGTTCCCGTGCCGGGCGGCTGCCTGGCCTGTGCTGCCGGGCAGGCTTCCAGCTCTCCTGGGCATCCCCGGGAAACCAGAAAGGCTGCTGGAACGGGGGCTTTGCTCTCAACCCACGGGGCAGCTGCTTCTGCCAGCGTTTCTCCTTTCGGAACCGTTTTGTACGCCAAGAAGAAGAACCCAGGAAGAGGCAAGACGGGCTTGTACGAAAGGAGCTGATTTTCTACAAGCAGAACACCATTGTTTTAAATTCCTACCCCTCCCCTCCTTTGCTAGAGCCAAGATCAGAGGATCGTGTGGGATTATTCCGCATTCCTTCTGCCATTCCGGGTGGCTTCTTCGTGTGAAAAAGAAATGCACGGATGGTACTTCATCCCATTTACCCTCCCGCCTGCAAAGTACCATCAGTTGTACTACAGTAGTATATCTTAGAGTTCCATTCTTTGGCCATTTTTCCTGATCTTCGAGACTATTCATTGGCCACCAATTGTCACCATATTCTAGAAGCTGTTTTCGAGTGAGAGGCTCCCCTCCCAATTTCCTCCAATGTTTCAAGATACGGCCTAGGGGAGATCTTTTCCGAATGCCCCCTTCCGCAGAGGGCTTAGTACCCGCCATCAGAGATACGGCAACACCAAAGAGAGAGACCATCACTTTGCACAAACTAGTCAGAGGCATTCCCCAGAAGGGGACTCGAACCCCTAGATTACCCTCAGTGGGACTCCAACCCACCCCTTTGGCCAAAGGTTTCCAGACACAGCTGTCCTAGGGACTTTGGCCCGATAGGATCCAATCCTTCCCTTAGGTACCTTTACAGGCCAACCCTGCGAGGCCTTCGCCGCGCCTGACGGGCAGGCAACCGCCCTTTCAATCCGAAAAGGAATGCCTTTACCTTGCCAGGGGTCCTGCTCAGAGCTCTTCGGTCCGCGCTTCGGAGGTTCTTCCCGAGAATCCCTCGGAGCCGGCTGGGGGTCCTGCGATGCCGCGGATGCGTTGAGATTCAGAAGCAGAGTCCCATCTGGGTCGCCCAAACTGTCACCGAAATGGGGAATCAACCTCTTCACAGCAATGTAGCATCGAGAAGCAGGCATTCTCTTTATTACAGCGCTGGATGCACGGGGGATGGTCCCACCTAAGGTGCCTACCGTCATGCAAAGCTAATGGGCAAATTGCCCTTTCTGCTTAGCTTTAGAAACCATTTGCAGCAGCAGGAGAACCCCAAAAGCAAGCGGGGATGCCCACTCCCCAGCCCCATCTCTCAGGAACCCCTTGGCAGCCTCCAGCACCCCCCAGGGAATGCTCCTGCCACCCTGACCCCCTCCCAATACTCCCTGCTGTTAGACAGCTGCCAGGAAGACGGGCTTCTAACCCTCCCCATCCCTGGAATCCTTTGGAGGAGCTTTCCGAGTGGCTGCCCGCGATGTCCTTAGCGGAGAAGGCGTTGTAGCCCAGGACACGATGCCCATGATAGCAACAGCGGGAGGGAACAGCCAAGTGTTGCAAAATGCAGCACTGGGGGACCGAGGGGCCTCGAGTGTTAGATGGGGGAGCCCATGACGGGAACAGCGCACGGGCTGCAGAACCGCACAGCCTTTCCGGGAAGCGCAGAGACGGTGGTCCGTCAAGAGGAAAGACGGGTCGGGGTCGTCCCAATGCCAAGGGGAGAATAACCAGGGGCCAAACGCTGGAAAATTCCCCGTCGACACTAATCAATGGGACACAAAAGGAGCCCCGACAGAGAGCAGCGAGCTCTAGAGCGGGGACGTTGATGGGCCGAGGAACGGGGGGGTTTCCCACAGGCCACTCAGACAGGCTCCCCACACCCCTTTCACAGAAACCGCGGGGTAACCGACAAACCGACAGCCGGGATGCTGGGAAGGTGCTAGGCCAAACGGTTCCGTCTGCTCCTGCGGCAGTTGTAAACTGCAGCCGGGCCCCTCTGCCTGCCCTGGGCTGGTGCCACTTGCGGAGCCTGCCGGGGTGGCGGGAGAAGGAGCGGTGCCAGGCTGGGCCTCTCCTCTCTGGAGTAAACCTTAGGAGTGCTTACTGCCTTCCTCAGGTTGAAGAAAAAATTCAGGAGAAGTCCTAACGCTTCCCACACGCTCCCGCCCTCCCCCCAGAGGGCCTTCTTGCGCACCCCGCTTTGGAGACAGATCTTCTGCACCAATCTGAAGTGCCACATCTTTTTTATTTTTTTCTTCCTTCCCCTTCTGCTGCTCTCTTCTCTATGCCCTTCTCTTTTTCCTCTGGTTTCAGGCGAGGCTTTCGGGTTTTGCCATCTTCCCGTGAACCTGCACTCGATAAATGCAGGTGTACGCTGGGTTTCCCCAGTTGCTCTTCACCAGAAGTTTGACACGGGCAAAGGCTCTGGGAAGCGGCGCGTTCTGGCAAGAAAAGCGGGAAAAGGAAGCGGGGGTGTTTGTTAGGAGCGACAATGCGATGAAGGTGTCTCCCCCTGCCAGCCCTGCTCCTGCTCAGGAACGAGCTCCTGAAAGTGGGTGGGAGCGGCTGCGGAAAGCTGAGGCTCGCTGCTGGTACCGGGGCTGCTGGGGAGGCTGGGGAGACGGGAAGGGGGAAGGCAGCTGGCAGCCTCTGCATGCCGGCCCTGCTGGGGCTCAGCCTCCCTGCCCTCTGCCCGTTCCCTCTGCTGCTTGCTCTGTGCTGGCAGAGAGGCCGGGGAGGTGCTCCTGCGCGTGGGGCGGCTGCTGTGCAACCCCACCAAGCTCCCGCTGTCTGCTCTGCCTGCTTTCCTCCTGGCAGGCGTGAGAGCACGGGGAGAGAAGGGGCACGCTGTGCTGGGAGGAGAGGACACTGTCCCTCGGCCCAGGGAGAAAGCCTTCACGCTCTTCCTGCCATGGACTTGCAGGCAAACCTGGTTTGCTCCCCGGCACCTTGCCCCTGCGCGTGGACCGTACCTTCAGAGGGAAGGTCTGCATGGGCTCCTTTGCCACGTTGTACGTGAACGTCCCAAGGAGAGTTTCCTCTTCTCCGTCCGCATCCACTCCCTCAGGGGCAAAGCAGAAGGAGAGCAGCTCAGACTCGTCCCCACAAAGAGGGGACGGAGGTGCGGGATCAGCCCTGCTATCTCCCCACCCTCTCCTGGGGCTCTAGCAGTAGGCTAGCACTCGCTATGGTGGAGCTCAGTCTCGGCCTTGACTTCTGCTCAGGAACCCTGAGGTGCTTGTCCCGAACAAGTCTCAAGAGGGATGAAACCCCTAGAGGCCTTGAAGTGTCCCGCTAGGGCCGTGCAGTGCTCAGGAGAGAGCAGGATGCAAAGCTCAGAGGACACACAAAAGCAAGCAAGACGCTGCCATGGCTTTCCCCCAGGGCCAGATCCCCGCCAGAAGCGCCCAGCAGAGACTCACAAAGACAGCGACGTCTCTGGGGGCGCTGGTGACGGTCCCATCTGGAGAGACTTCTTTGGAGATGTGCTGCACAGTGACGGCAGTCAGATGGACGCGTGCTGGCAACCTGATGACCACCTGGCCCTGATGCCCTTGTAAAGGCCAGCAGTTTCCTGGGGAAACATCCGGCTGCAAGCAGAACGCGAGAGCAAGGAAGAGTGAGAGAGTGTTGGGGCCAACACAACGGCGCGCGTAGCTTGAAGCGTAGGCGCCGTTGTGTCCGTGGGGTCTATTTTGGCTTGCAAAGGAGGCGCGTGGGAGGAAATGGACAGAAGCAGGAGGCCTTCGTCCCTGCCTGACTGAAAGGGGGCCCTCAGGATTATGGGGCAGAGGAGAACAGCGGTTCTGAAAGCGTCCCAGTCAGGGCCTAGCAGAAACACCTCTCTGCCCAGTGGCTCTGCAGGGCACCTCCCACCTCCCGCCTGCCAGCCCCAAAAAGGCGCTCTTAGGGATGGGCGTGGAAACGGGGTCACCAGGGAGAAAGTCTTTCACCCAGCTGGGGCAGAGCACTGTGGGCGAGGTGCAGCAGTTTGGCTCCGTTCAGCTCCATTCCCCTCCGGAGGGGAAGCGCTGATTGCTAGCAAGCCCAGCCCTGTGTTGGAGCTTTGCTTTCGGGAACCTGAGCAACACTGTGGGCTTGAGCAGTGCCACTGGAGCGAGGGGAGAGCCCCTGAGGTCGGTCCTCAACTTCAGAGGGAGGCAGGAAACCTTCCCTGAGGAGTTCTGCTAGGATACCTGCAAAATAGTGTCGGGAGGCTTGGCAGCGCACAAGAGCCACAAAAGCCTGCAGCCCCAGGTCTCTTTGCAGATGTAGGTCTCGGAAGTTCTCTGCATGTCGATGGTGGCACCTGGAAGGGAGGGAGAGCAGGTGACTACTGGAAGAGGGCACATTCTAGGAGCACTCGGTGCTCAGACAGTATTTCTGATGCTGCCGGCCAGCTCCACGTCTGTCAGTCCTCTCCTCCTCCCCACGCTGCTGGGGGTGCCCAGCTGCACAGGGGAATGACGGCAGCCACGTGCCTGGTGGTGACTGCGTCTCTCACAGCGCCACGAGGAGAAGGTCTGAGGGTTCTGGGAGACGGCGGGCGCCCACGTCAATGACAGCAGACCAAAAGTGAGGGCTTGCGGCATGGGCAGCAAAGGATGGCCCAGCCATTCCCTCTTCGAAGGCAGCGGAGAGGAAGAGAGCCCTTCCAAGAGCACGGGAACACGGGCGGGGGCAGCGGCGGAGGCACCCGTGCCGAGGCCCCTGTGCGGAGGCCGAGGGCAGGACTGGGAGGGAGTCTGAGAGAGCCACTGTGCCACAGCCTTGCTCTTGGACCCCAGGAAGCACTGAAGCTCCCCCACTTTGGAGAGCGGCGCCCGGAGCACAGGCTTCTTTGGGGAGTGCTCCAGGCAAGCGCAGGGCAAGGAGACTGGGCTGCTTGTGTCCATACCAGAGCTTTTCAGGGCCCAGTCAGACATCTCGACGGAGACTTCCGAAGCCATGTGGGACGCTGCCTGGTTCACTTCCTGGGAACGCCATAAAGGAACACAGAAAAGGACCACATCAGCGGGCAGCTCAGCGTGGCTGCTAGCGCCGGCAGAGGCAAAGGGTCAGTGTCAGAAAGGCAAGGCAAGCCTTGTCCACAGAGCTGCAAGACTCGCTGCTGCTGACGTGAGCCACGAGGAGTGAGGAAGAGAATCTGTGTCCGCGGCCGCGGCCATGGCCGGCAGGTGGGCTGACGAGGGTCCCCACGCCCTCGTCCCCACCCTCCACGCTCTGCCCGTCAGCGGGGAGATGGGCTCGGGCCCTGCAAGCGACGGCTGGCCCCGTGAGCGTGCCTGGGTCTCATCCCTGCCTCAGGAGCCCAGCCAGAGGAGCCAGAGTGCCGGCGTGCCAAGGGAAGGCTGTCGGGAGTCCTGTGCTGCCTGAAGCAGCCTGCTTAAAGTGGGCCTGGAGAAGGGCCTGTGCAGCGCAGCAGCTCACCCAGCAAGGCCCTGGGGCAAAGGCTGGGTTGCTGCAGTCAGCAGTGCGACCCCACCAACAAGCCCAAGGAGTGCTTTCTCGGGGGTTCTGCCCAGCCAAGCCTCCTTCCCCAAAACGCAGCATCACCTTTGCCCTGCTGATCTCTGCCCTCAGTTGAGCCACCTCCTCCGTCAGAAGCTGCATCTTCTGGCTATGCTCCGCCAAGGAAACGCAAAAGTTCCTGCATGACAGGAAAGCAGATCTTGTCAGAGAGCGGCCCGTCCCCTCTGGGGAGCGTCTCAGCTCGGCAAGAAGGAGAGACACGTGTGCTTTCCCTGCTTTGCGCGTGCTTCCCTTCCACACCAGTTTGAGCAGAAGGCAAAGGCAGGTAGGAGGTATGGGAGCCCTGGCTGTTAGCAAAAGGAGTGCAGGGAGCACGAGGGCGGCTGACGCTTCTGCACAGAAGCAATTCCAGCTCCGGAAACGTCTCTTACCGCAGGGTCTTCAGGTCTTCTGCAGACACAAGGGCCAGCTCCTGAAAGGGAAAAAGGCTCGGTTCGAGCATCCGCTACCAGAGCCGCCGGGGCTTCCCAGGAGAGGCTTCCCTAGGAAGACTCGGCACAAGCTGCTGCTTCTTTGGGTCAGCCTGCGTGGCAGCAGGAGAGCCCGTGATTTCTCCAGCCGCTCTCAGCAGTGCTGTGTTGCAGGAGGTGCCTGTGGCAGAGGAGTCACCGACCTCTAGCAGTGCCTTTGTCCGCATTGTCCACCCTGGCAGTGAGGTCCCGCAGTAAACACCAGCTGCAATTCACATCATCAAGAGAGAGTTATTTTACTGGGGTCGCTAGCGATGCCTGCAGTGGCGTTGTCTGCTGCCTGTTGCCTTAGGGGTGGGGCAGCAGGTGAGCTGAGGAGGTGGGGAAGGTGGGGTGCGGAGAGAGGACGCGCCTCTGGCCGGAAGCCATCGGCCCAGGCTGGAGGGGACTGCGCAGCCGTGAGCCTCAGGTGTGCTCAGTGCCCCAGAGCTATTCCCCGCTTCCCCTCGCTGCTTCGGGGAGCCCCGAGACCAGGCTGCATGGGCTAGGAGAGGTACCTCCCCATGGGTCCCCCTGCACGGCCCCTCCCCTCTGGGAATCCCCACTTCAGGCTTGGAAGTAGCTACGCCCTTCTCTCGCGGACTTGCAGACTAAGCAAGCCCTGTGGTCCAGTGGCCAGAGCAGCAGCATGGCTGGGAGGCTCCCAGTCTTACTGGCAGTCCAAAAGGCAGTCCCAGTGCAGGCCGTAGTCGGGAAGCGCTTGGGCCATGGGAGTTTCCGCCCAGAGCGGCCCAAAAGGAAAGCTGGCCAGCTGAAAGCTGGCATGCAGCACAGCCTGGCTGTCGCTCTCAGGTGTCTGCTCATGCAAACTCACCAAGAGCCACGGGGAGCCACAAGAAGACGACGTGGAAGATCCTCTTCTTCTGCAGGGCCATCTTTTGCCTGCAAAAGAGGAGGGAGTCCTGTGGCTGCCAATGCTCCAAGTCTTGGGCAAAGCCCTCCCCCGGTGGAGTTCCCTTTTCAGGCCGGAAAGCCAGCCTTTTGGAAGCCTCCTGCTGCCAGAGAGCTGCCAGAGCAGCGCCCAGGAGGAAGACGATTTCTGTCCACACCGTTCAACACTGCCGGCAGATCTCCCCCAGGGGAAGGGCTCCAGAAGCAGCATCCCAAAGGGACTGAAAATTATGCAGGGAAGTAAAGAGGCCGAGCAAATGAAGACTGCTTTTCAGCAGTCTTTCTGGTGGGGACCTTGCTCTCTCTTGGGCTGAGAAAGCAGGCCTGTTCTCACTTGCGATCACACAGCTCTCTCTTAGGGGTGCCGAGGGGCTTTGCTCTTGCCTCTCCCTGAGAACGGCCACAGCACGAGCAGCGCCCCAGCTTGGGCGCCCGACTGGGAGCCCTGGGCTGCTGCCTGGGGAACACCCTCTGCTCTCCCCTTGGCTTGCACCGGCCCTCAGACATCCCCTTTCTCTCCCCCGTCCACAGCAGAAACGTGATGTAATACGTACGCGGCGGAGATGCACGTCCTCAGCAGACGTCTCCACGGGGAGAGAAGGTCGCCTGCCGGATGGCAAGTAAGGCTGAAGGCTGTCCCTGCGCAAGGAAAGCAGAGAAAAGTTAGGCCTGCCTCTTGAGGTCTCTTCTCTAGGATGCCCAGCCCCGCGTGTCGCAGCTGCCTGCGGGGAGGCGGGCACCGTGTCCGACACACTCCCTCCCTGGGGCAAAGAGCAGGGCAGCCTGCACTTCTCCTGCCGCCTGTGACGTTTGGCCAGAGCTCCAGCGCAGCGCAGCTCTCCAAGTTCAGCCCCGAGGAGGTCACGGCAAGCAGCAGGGCTGAGCTTACTTGCAATTTCTGTGGCCTTGTCGCGCCACTTGGCAGGCCCTTGAGTGGCTGAGCCGGGAGCTGACATGGAAGAGAGTATCCCCAGCTCCACCTCCGTGCCGAGGTTCCTGTCGGAGGAAAAAGACAAGTGCCCGTTGCCCACCGTCCCCACGCCGCGGGAGCCGAGGCGGGCAGGAGTAGCCTGAGCGGCGGCCCTTGCCAGAGGACGGGCTGTCCCAGCAGCAGCGAGAGAGGCCAGCACAGCTGGGCTGCTCCCAGCGGGCCCCCCTCTCCTTTCCCCATCCTTTGCTTTACAGGCCTGCAGTGGGAGCAAGCTGGCAGCAGCAGACCCGCGCCTCGGGAAGCCCAGCCGGCAGCACAGCGCGATTCTCAGCCCGTCCCTCCCTGCTCCCTGGCCCCTGGCCCCAACCTGCCCCGCGGCAGACACCTCCCAGTGGCCGTTCGCAGAGGGGGCACGGGCTGCTGTCCCCCGCCACGGCCCCCCCCACCTCTTCCCTGGGCACTCCCAGGTCTCCCGACCCCTCTCTGCGCCGCACAGCTGCTCCCATCAGCCAGGCAGGATCGCGCCTCAGCGTCCCGAGGGGGCCAGTCTCAGGCCCCAGGGGCTTGGCCTCCCCGTGCGCCAAAGCGCCCCGTGCAGCAGGGCTGGGCTCCGACCCTGCAGCACGAGGCTACCGCCTCCCCAAAAGCCCCTGCTGCACACTGCCTTTTGGCTGGGAGAGTGAGGCAGGCTTTCCGCCGAGACCCGTCCCCACAGAAGGGGGGCTTCGCAAGCCACGGGGCTCTTCTTCAGAAAACTTCTGTCGGCTTCCCCAGGCTGCTCCGCACCGCGCTGACCGTGCTAGGCCACGTCCCTGCTACCAGCCCAGCCTGATGCCCCGGGCAGATGCCAGGCTTCGTACCTACTCGTCTGGCAGCGGCTCGGCCCCGCTGCCTCCCCTGCCGGCTGTTGGCCAGCCTCGTTCCCCAAGGAGCCTTGGGAGGGCCCTTGGCGTCTTCTCTCGGGGGCCTTGCTCCTCGCCATCTCTGGGCAAAGGCAGGCGCCCCGCTCCGCTCTTCCCCCTCAGCCCCAGCAGTGTGGCCTGCCCAGGCAAAAACAGCTCCGGCAGCAGCCCCACGCTGCCCCACAGCAGGAGCGCGCCTGCCCAGGGCAAGAGCCACACGGCAGCTGTGGGCTCCTTGCCCGCGCGCCACAGGGCTGTGCGGGCGGCCAGCTCTGACCTCACAGTGGTGGCTCTGACGTCACACTGGGGCTCCCCAGGGCGCAGCAGGCCGGGGAGACCCGGTGGGCTCCCCTGGGGCAGCACGGCTCTCCTGGGCGGTGGGAGCCCATGCCTGTGGGCCTCCCGAACCCTGCCACGTTCCCGTGCCGGGCGGCTGCCTGGCCTGTGCTGCCGGGCAGGCTTCCAGCTCTCCTGGGCATCCCCGGGAAACCAGAAAGGCTGCTGGAACGGGGGCTTTGCTCTCAACCCACGGGGCAGCTGCTTCTGCCAGCGTTTCTCCTTTCGGAACCGTTTTGTACGCCAAGAAGAAAAACCCAGGAAGAGGCAAGACGGGCTTGTACGAAAGGAGCTGATTTTCTACAAGCAGAACACCATTGTTTTAAATTCCTACCCCTCCCCTCCTTTGCTAGAGCCAAGATCAGAGGATCGTGTGGGATTATTCCGCATTCCTTCTGCCATTCCGGGTGGCTTCTTCGTGTGAAAAAGAAATGCACGGATGGTACTTCATCCCATTTACCCTCCCGCCTGCAAAGTACCATCAGTTGTACTACAGTAGTATATCTTAGAGTTCCATTCTTTGGCCATTTTCCAGTATCCAGGCAACTGCATTCACTGCCCCACAAACGCTGGGGCTGTCTCTTTCTGTACTCTCCCAAAGTCCAATACTATCTGCCTGGGCTGCTGAGCCGGAGCCAGCTCAGCAATTCCGAACGTCCAGGGATTCCTCCCACACCAAAGGTGCCGGCACCAAAAGCTCTTGCTGCTCTTCCAGTATCCAGGCAACTGCATTCACTGCCCCACAAACGCTGGGGCTGTCTCTTTCTGTACTCTCCCAAAGTCCAATACTATCTGCCTGGGCTGCTGAGCCGGAGCCAGCTCACCAATTCCGAACGTCCAGGGATTCCTCCCACACCAAAGGTGCCGGCACCAAAAGCTCTTGCTGCTCTTCCAGTATCCAGGCAACCGCATTCACTGCCCCACAAACGCTGGGGCTGTCTCTTTCTGGACTCTCCCAAAGTCCAATACTATCTGCCTGGGCTGCTGAGCCGGAGCCAGCTCACCAATTCCGAACGTCCAGGGATTCCTCCCACACCAAAGGTGCCGGCACCAAAAGCTCTTGCTGCTCTTCCAGTATCCAGGCAACTGCATTCACTGCCCCACAAACGCTGGGGCTGTCTCTTTCTGTACTCTCCCAAAGTCCAATACTATCTGCCTGGGCTGCTGAGCCGGAGCCAGCTCAGCAATTCCGAACGTCCAGGGATTCCTCCCACACCAAAGGTGCCGGCACCAAAAGCTCTTGCTGCTCTTCCAGTATCCAGGCAACTGCATTCACTGCCCCACAAACGCTGGGGCTGTCTCTTTCTGTACTCTCCCAAAGTCCAATACTATCTGCCTGGGCTGCTGAGCCGGAGCCAGCTCACCAATTCCGAACGTCCAGGGATTCCTCCCACACCAAAGGTGCCGGGACCAAAAGCTCTTGCTGCTCTTCCAGTATCCAGGCAACCGCATTCACTGCCCCACAAACGCTGGGGCTGTCTCTTTCTGTACTCTCCCAAAGTCCAATACTATCTGCCTGGGCTGCTGAGCCGGAGCCAGCTCAGCAATTCCGAACGTCCAGGGATTCCTCCCACACCAAAGGTGCCGGGACCAAAAGCTCTTGCTGCTCTTCCAGTATCCAGGCAACCGCATTCACTGCCCCACAAACGCTGGGGCTGTCTCTTTCTGTACTCTCCCAAAGTCCAATACTATCTGCCTGGGCTGCTGAGCCGGAGCCAGCTCAGCAATTCCGAACGTCCAGGGATTCCTCCCACACCAAAGGTGCCGGCACCAAAAGCTCTTGCTGCTCTTCCAGTATCCAGGCAACCGCATTCACTGCCCCACAAACGCTGGGGCTGTCTCTTTCTGGACTCTCCCAAAGTCCAATACTATCTGCCTGGGCTGCTGAGCCGGAGCCAGCTCAGCAATTCCGAACGTCCAGGGATTCCTCCCACACCAAAGGTGCCGGCACCAAAAGCTCTTGCTGCTCTTCCAGTATCCAGGCAACCGCATTCACTGCCCCACAAACGCTGGGGCTGTCTCTTTCTGTACTCTCCCAAAGTCCAATACTATCTGCCTGGGCTGCTGAGCCGGAGCCAGCTCAGCAATTCCGAACGTCCAGGGATTCCTCCCACACCAAAGGTGCCGGCACCAAAAGCTCTTGCTGCTCTTCCAGTATCCAGGCAACCGCATTCACTGCCCCACAAACGCTGGGGCTGTCTCTTTCTGGACTCTCCCAAAGTCCAATACTATCTGCCTGGGCTGCTGAGCCGGAGCCAGCTCACCAATTCCGAACGTCCAGGGATTCCTCCCACACCAAAGGTGCCGGCACCAAAAGCTCTTGCTGCTCTTCCAGTATCCAGGCAACTGCATTCACTGCCCCACAAACGCTGGGGCTGTCTCTTTCTGTACTCTCCCAAAGTCCAATACTATCTGCCTGGGCTGCTGAGCCGGAGCCAGCTCAGCAATTCCGAACGTCCAGGGATTCCTCCCACACCAAAGGTGCCGGCACCAAAAGCTCTTGCTGCTCTTCCAGTATCCAGGCAACCGCATTCACTGCCCCACAAACGCTGGGGCTGTCTCTTTCTGTACTCTCCCAAAGTCCAATACTATCTGCCTGGGCTGCTGAGCCGGAGCCAGCTCAGCAATTCCGAACGTCCAGGGATTCCTCCCACACCAAAGGTGCCGGCACCAAAAGCTCTTGCTGCTCTTCCAGTATCCAGGCAACCGCATTCACTGCCCCACAAACGCTGGGGCTGTCTCTTTCTGTACTCTCCCAAAGTCCAATACTATCTGCCTGGGCTGCTGAGCCGGAGCCAGCTCAGCAATTCCGAACGTCCAGGGATTCCTCCCACACCAAAGGTGCCGGCACCAAAAGCTCTTGCTGCTCTTCCAGTATCCAGGCAACCGCATTCACTGCCCCACAAACGCTGGGGCTGTCTCTTTCTGGACTCTCCCAAAGTCCAATACTATCTGCCTGGGCTGCTGAGCCGGAGCCAGCTCAGCAATTCCGAACGTCCAGGGATTCCTCCCACACCAAAGGTGCCGGCACCAAAAGCTCTTGCTGCTCTTCCAGTATCCAGGCAACCGCATTCACTGCCCCACAAACGCTGGGGCTGTCTCTTTCTGTACTCTCCCAAAGTCCAATACTATCTGCCTGGGCTGCTGAGCCGGAGCCAGCTCAGCAATTCCGAACGTCCAGGGATTCCTCCCACACCAAAGGTGCCGGCACCAAAAGCTCTTGCTGCTCTTCCAGTATCCAGGCAACTGCATTCACTGCCCCACAAACGCTGGGGCTGTCTCTTTCTGTACTCTCCCAAAGTCCAATACTATCTGCCTGGGCTGCTGAGCCGGAGCCAGCTCAGCAATTCCGAACGTCCAGGGATTCCTCCCACACCAAAGGTGCCGGCACCAAAAGCTCTTGCTGCTCTTCCAGTATCCAGGCAACCGCATTCACTGCCCCACAAACGCTGGGGCTGTCTCTTTCTGTACTCTCCCAAAGTCCAATACTATCTGCCTGGGCTGCTGAGCCGGAGCCAGCTCAGCAATTCCGAACGTCCAGGGATTCCTCCCACACCAAAGGTGCCGGCACCAAAAGCTCTTGCTGCTCTTCCAGTATCCAGGCAACCGCATTCACTGCCCCACAAACGCTGGGGCTGTCTCTTTCTGGACTCTCCCAAAGTCCAATACTATCTGCCTGGGCTGCTGAGCCGGAGCCAGCTCAGCAATTCCGAACGTCCAGGGATTCCTCCCACACCAAAGGTGCCGGCACCAAAAGCTCTTGCTGCTCTTCCAGTATCCAGGCAACCGCATTCACTGCCCCACAAACGCTGGGGCTGTCTCTTTCTGTACTCTCCCAAAGTCCAATACTATCTGCCTGGGCTGCTGAGCCGGAGCCAGCTCAGCAATTCCGAACGTCCAGGGATTCCTCCCACACCAAAGGTGCCGGCACCAAAAGCTCTTGCTGCTCTTCCAGTATCCAGGCAACTGCATTCACTGCCCCACAAACGCTGGGGCTGTCTCTTTCTGTACTCTCCCAAAGTCCAATACTATCTGCCTGGGCTGCTGAGCCGGAGCCAGCTCAGCAATTCCGAACGTCCAGGGATTCCTCCCACACCAAAGGTGCCGGCACCAAAAGCTCTTGCTGCTCTTCCAGTATCCAGGCAACCGCATTCACTGCCCCACAAACGCTGGGGCTGTCTCTTTCTGTACTCTCCCAAAGTCCAATACTATCTGCCTGGGCTGCTGAGCCGGAGCCAGCTCAGCAATTCCGAACGTCCAGGGATTCCTCCCACACCAAAGGTGCCGGCACCAAAAGCTCTTGCTGCTCTTCCAGTATCCAGGCAACTGCATTCACTGCCCCACAAACGCTGGGGCTGTCTCTTTCTGTACTCTCCCAAAGTCCAATACTATCTGCCTGGGCTGCTGAGCCGGAGCCAGCTCAGCAATTCCGAACGTCCAGGGATTCCTCCCACACCAAAGGTGCCGGCACCAAAAGCTCTTGCTGCTCTTCCAGTATCCAGGCAACCGCATTCACTGCCCCACAAACGCTGGGGCTGTCTCTTTCTGTACTCTCCCAAAGTCCAATACTATCTGCCTGGGCTGCTGAGCCGGAGCCAGCTCAGCAATTCCGAACGTCCAGGGATTCCTCCCACACCAAAGGTGCCGGCACCAAAAGCTCTTGCTGCTCTTCCAGTATCCAGGCAACCGCATTCACTGCCCCACAAACGCTGGGGCTGTCTCTTTCTGGACTCTCCCAAAGTCCAATACTATCTGCCTGGGCTGCTGAGCCGGAGCCAGCTCAGCAATTCCGAACGTCCAGGGATTCCTCCCACACCAAAGGTGCCGGCACCAAAAGCTCTTGCTGCTCTTCCAGTATCCAGGCAACCGCATTCACTGCCCCACAAACGCTGGGGCTGTCTCTTTCTGTACTCTCCCAAAGTCCAATACTATCTGCCTGGGCTGCTGAGCCGGAGCCAGCTCAGCAATTCCGAACGTCCAGGGATTCCTCCCACACCAAAGGTGCCGGCACCAAAAGCTCTTGCTGCTCTTCCAGTATCCAGGCAACTGCATTCACTGCCCCACAAACGCTGGGGCTGTCTCTTTCTGTACTCTCCCAAAGTCCAATACTATCTGCCTGGGCTGCTGAGCCGGAGCCAGCTCAGCAATTCCGAACGTCCAGGGATTCCTCCCACACCAAAGGTGCCGGCACCAAAAGCTCTTGCTGCTCTTCCAGTATCCAGGCAACTGCATTCACTGCCCCACAAACGCTGGGGCTGTCTCTTTCTGTACTCTCCCAAAGTCCAATACTATCTGCCTGGGCTGCTGAGCCGGAGCCAGCTCAGCAATTCCGAACGTCCAGGGATTCCTCCCACACCAAAGGTGCCGGCACCAAAAGCTCTTGCTGCTCTTCCAGTATCCAGGCAACCGCATTCACTGCCCCACAAACGCTGGGGCTGTCTCTTTCTGTACTCTCCCAAAGTCCAATACTATCTGCCTGGGCTGCTGAGCCGGAGCCAGCTCAGCAATTCCGAACGTCCAGGGATTCCTCCCACACCAAAGGTGCCGGCACCAAAAGCTCTTGCTGCTCTTCCAGTATCCAGGCAACTGCATTCACTGCCCCACAAACGCTGGGGCTGTCTCTTTCTGTACTCTCCCAAAGTCCAATACTATCTGCCTGGGCTGCTGAGCCGGAGCCAGCTCAGCAATTCCGAACGTCCAGGGATTCCTCCCACACCAAAGGTGCCGGCACCAAAAGCTCTTGCTGCTCTTCCAGTATCCAGGCAACTGCATTCACTGCCCCACAAACGCTGGGGCTGTCTCTTTCTGTACTCTCCCAAAGTCCAATACTATCTGCCTGGGCTGCTGAGCCGGAGCCAGCTCAGCAATTCCGAACGTCCAGGGATTCCTCCCACACCAAAGGTGCCGGCACCAAAAGCTCTTGCTGCTCTTCCAGTATCCAGGCAACCGCATTCACTGCCCCACAAACGCTGGGGCTGTCTCTTTCTGTACTCTCCCAAAGTCCAATACTATCTGCCTGGGCTGCTGAGCCGGAGCCAGCTCAGCAATTCCGAACGTCCAGGGATTCCTCCCACACCAAAGGTGCCGGCACCAAAAGCTCTTGCTGCTCTTCCAGTATCCAGGCAACTGCATTCACTGCCCCACAAACGCTGGGGCTGTCTCTTTCTGTACTCTCCCAAAGTCCAATACTATCTGCCTGGGCTGCTGAGCCGGAGCCAGCTCAGCAATTCCGAACGTCCAGGGATTCCTCCCACACCAAAGGTGCCGGCACCAAAAGCTCTTGCTGCTCTTCCAGTATCCAGGCAACTGCATTCACTGCCCCACAAACGCTGGGGCTGTCTCTTTCTGGACTCTCCCAAAGTCCAATACTATCTGCCTGGGCTGCTGAGCCGGAGCCAGCTCAGCAATTCCGAACGTCCAGGGATTCCTCCCACACCAAAGGTGCCGGCACCAAAAGCTCTTGCTGCTCTTCCAGTATCCAGGCAACCGCATTCACTGCCCCACAAACGCTGGGGCTGTCTCTTTCTGTACTCTCCCAAAGTCCAATACTATCTGCCTGGGCTGCTGAGCCGGAGCCAGCTCAGCAATTCCGAACGTCCAGGGATTCCTCCCACACCAAAGGTGCCGGCACCAAAAGCTCTTGCTGCTCTTCCAGTATCCAGGCAACTGCATTCACTGCCCCACAAACGCTGGGGCTGTCTCTTTCTGTACTCTCCCAAAGTCCAATACTATCTGCCTGGGCTGCTGAGCCGGAGCCAGCTCAGCAATTCCGAACGTCCAGGGATTCCTCCCACACCAAAGGTGCCGGCACCAAAAGCTCTTGCTGCTCTTCCAGTATCCAGGCAACTGCATTCACTGCCCCACAAACGCTGGGGCTGTCTCTTTCTGTACTCTCCCAAAGTCCAATACTATCTGCCTGGGCTGCTGAGCCGGAGCCAGCTCAGCAATTCCGAACGTCCAGGGATTCCTCCCACACCAAAGGTGCCGGCACCAAAAGCTCTTGCTGCTCTTCCAGTATCCAGGCAACCGCATTCACTGCCCCACAAACGCTGGGGCTGTCTCTTTCTGTACTCTCCCAAAGTCCAATACTATCTGCCTGGGCTGCTGAGCCGGAGCCAGCTCAGCAATTCCGAACGTCCAGGGATTCCTCCCACACCAAAGGTGCCGGCACCAAAAGCTCTTGCTGCTCTTCCAGTATCCAGGCAACTGCATTCACTGCCCCACAAACGCTGGGGCTGTCTCTTTCTGTACTCTCCCAAAGTCCAATACTATCTGCCTGGGCTGCTGAGCCGGAGCCAGCTCAGCAATTCCGAACGTCCAGGGATTCCTCCCACACCAAAGGTGCCGGCACCAAAAGCTCTTGCTGCTCTTCCAGTATCCAGGCAACTGCATTCACTGCCCCACAAACGCTGGGGCTGTCTCTTTCTGTACTCTCCCAAAGTCCAATACTATCTGCCTGGGCTGCTGAGCCGGAGCCAGCTCAGCAATTCCGAACGTCCAGGGATTCCTCCCACACCAAAGGTGCCGGCACCAAAAGCTCTTGCTGCTCTTCCAGTATCCAGGCAACCGCATTCACTGCCCCACAAACGCTGGGGCTGTCTCTTTCTGTACTCTCCCAAAGTCCAATACTATCTGCCTGGGCTGCTGAGCCGGAGCCAGCTCAGCAATTCCGAACGTCCAGGGATTCCTCCCACACCAAAGGTGCCGGCACCAAAAGCTCTTGCTGCTCTTCCAGTATCCAGGCAACCGCATTCACTGCCCCACAAACGCTGGGGCTGTCTCTTTCTGTACTCTCCCAAAGTCCAATACTATCTGCCTGGGCTGCTGAGCCGGAGCCAGCTCAGCAATTCCGAACGTCCAGGGATTCCTCCCACACCAAAGGTGCCGGCACCAAAAGCTCTTGCTGCTCTTCCAGTATCCAGGCAACTGCATTCACTGCCCCACAAACGCTGGGGCTGTCTCTTTCTGTACTCTCCCAAAGTCCAATACTATCTGCCTGGGCTGCTGAGCCGGAGCCAGCTCAGCAATTCCGAACGTCCAGGGATTCCTCCCACACCAAAGGTGCCGGCACCAAAAGCTCTTGCTGCTCTTCCAGTATCCAGGCAACTGCATTCACTGCCCCACAAACGCTGGGGCTGTCTCTTTCTGGACTCTCCCAAAGTCCAATACTATCTGCCTGGGCTGCTGAGCCGGAGCCAGCTCAGCAATTCCGAACGTCCAGGGATTCCTCCCACACCAAAGGTGCCGGCACCAAAAGCTCTTGCTGCTCTTCCAGTATCCAGGCAACCGCATTCACTGCCCCACAAACGCTGGGGCTGTCTCTTTCTGTACTCTCCCAAAGTCCAATACTATCTGCCTGGGCTGCTGAGCCGGAGCCAGCTCAGCAATTCCGAACGTCCAGGGATTCCTCCCACACCAAAGGTGCCGGCACCAAAAGCTCTTGCTGCTCTTCCAGTATCCAGGCAACTGCATTCACTGCCCCACAAACGCTGGGGCTGTCTCTTTCTGTACTCTCCCAAAGTCCAATACTATCTGCCTGGGCTGCTGAGCCGGAGCCAGCTCAGCAATTCCGAACGTCCAGGGATTCCTCCCACACCAAAGGTGCCGGCACCAAAAGCTCTTGCTGCTCTTCCAGTATCCAGGCAACCGCATTCACTGCCCCACAAACGCTGGGGCTGTCTCTTTCTGTACTCTCCCAAAGTCCAATACTATCTGCCTGGGCTGCTGAGCCGGAGCCAGCTCAGCAATTCCGAACGTCCAGGGATTCCTCCCACACCAAAGGTGCCGGCACCAAAAGCTCTTGCTGCTCTTCCAGTATCCAGGCAACTGCATTCACTGCCCCACAAACGCTGGGGCTGTCTCTTTCTGTACTCTCCCAAAGTCCAATACTATCTGCCTGGGCTGCTGAGCCGGAGCCAGCTCAGCAATTCCGAACGTCCAGGGATTCCTCCCACACCAAAGGTGCCGGCACCAAAAGCTCTTGCTGCTCTTCCAGTATCCAGGCAACTGCATTCACTGCCCCACAAACGCTGGGGCTGTCTCTTTCTGTACTCTCCCAAAGTCCAATACTATCTGCCTGGGCTGCTGAGCCGGAGCCAGCTCAGCAATTCCGAACGTCCAGGGATTCCTCCCACACCAAAGGTGCCGGCACCAAAAGCTCTTGCTGCTCTTCCAGTATCCAGGCAACTGCATTCACTGCCCCACAAACGCTGGGGCTGTCTCTTTCTGTACTCTCCCAAAGTCCAATACTATCTGCCTGGGCTGCTGAGCCGGAGCCAGCTCAGCAATTCCGAACGTCCAGGGATTCCTCCCACACCAAAGGTGCCGGCACCAAAAGCTCTTGCTGCTCTTCCAGTATCCAGGCAACCGCATTCACTGCCCCACAAACGCTGGGGCTGTCTCTTTCTGTACTCTCCCAAAGTCCAATACTATCTGCCTGGGCTGCTGAGCCGGAGCCAGCTCAGCAATTCCGAACGTCCAGGGATTCCTCCCACACCAAAGGTGCCGGCACCAAAAGCTCTTGCTGCTCTTCCAGTATCCAGGCAACTGCATTCACTGCCCCACAAACGCTGGGGCTGTCTCTTTCTGTACTCTCCCAAAGTCCAATACTATCTGCCTGGGCTGCTGAGCCGGAGCCAGCTCAGCAATTCCGAACGTCCAGGGATTCCTCCCACACCAAAGGTGCCGGCACCAAAAGCTCTTGCTGCTCTTCCAGTATCCAGGCAACCGCATTCACTGCCCCACAAACGCTGGGGCTGTCTCTTTCTGTACTCTCCCAAAGTCCAATACTATCTGCCTGGGCTGCTGAGCCGGAGCCAGCTCAGCAATTCCGAACGTCCAGGGATTCCTCCCACACCAAAGGTGCCGGCACCAAAAGCTCTTGCTGCTCTTCCAGTATCCAGGCAACTGCATTCACTGCCCCACAAACGCTGGGGCTGTCTCTTTCTGTACTCTCCCAAAGTCCAATACTATCTGCCTGGGCTGCTGAGCCGGAGCCAGCTCAGCAATTCCGAACGTCCAGGGATTCCTCCCACACCAAAGGTGCCGGCACCAAAAGCTCTTGCTGCTCTTCCAGTATCCAGGCAACCGCATTCACTGCCCCACAAACGCTGGGGCTGTCTCTTTCTGTACTCTCCCAAAGTCCAATACTATCTGCCTGGGCTGCTGAGCCGGAGCCAGCTCAGCAATTCCGAACGTCCAGGGATTCCTCCCACACCAAAGGTGCCGGCACCAAAAGCTCTTGCTGCTCTTCCAGTATCCAGGCAACTGCATTCACTGCCCCACAAACGCTGGGGCTGTCTCTTTCTGTACTCTCCCAAAGTCCAATACTATCTGCCTGGGCTGCTGAGCCGGAGCCAGCTCAGCAATTCCGAACGTCCAGGGATTCCTCCCACACCAAAGGTGCCGGCACCAAAAGCTCTTGCTGCTCTTCCAGTATCCAGGCAACTGCATTCACTGCCCCACAAACGCTGGGGCTGTCTCTTTCTGTACTCTCCCAAAGTCCAATACTATCTGCCTGGGCTGCTGAGCCGGAGCCAGCTCAGCAATTCCGAACGTCCAGGGATTCCTCCCACACCAAAGGTGCCGGCACCAAAAGCTCTTGCTGCTCTTCCAGTATCCAGGCAACCGCATTCACTGCCCCACAAACGCTGGGGCTGTCTCTTTCTGTACTCTCCCAAAGTCCAATACTATCTGCCTGGGCTGCTGAGCCGGAGCCAGCTCAGCAATTCCGAACGTCCAGGGATTCCTCCCACACCAAAGGTGCCGGCACCAAAAGCTCTTGCTGCTCTTCCAGTATCCAGGCAACTGCATTCACTGCCCCACAAACGCTGGGGCTGTCTCTTTCTGTACTCTCCCAAAGTCCAATACTATCTGCCTGGGCTGCTGAGCCGGAGCCAGCTCAGCAATTCCGAACGTCCAGGGATTCCTCCCACACCAAAGGTGCCGGCACCAAAAGCTCTTGCTGCTCTTCCAGTATCCAGGCAACTGCATTCACTGCCCCACAAACGCTGGGGCTGTCTCTTTCTGTACTCTCCCAAAGTCCAATACTATCTGCCTGGGCTGCTGAGCCGGAGCCAGCTCAGCAATTCCGAACGTCCAGGGATTCCTCCCACACCAAAGGTGCCGGCACCAAAAGCTCTTGCTGCTCTTCCAGTATCCAGGCAACCGCATTCACTGCCCCACAAACGCTGGGGCTGTCTCTTTCTGTACTCTCCCAAAGTCCAATACTATCTGCCTGGGCTGCTGAGCCGGAGCCAGCTCAGCAATTCCGAACGTCCAGGGATTCCTCCCACACCAAAGGTGCCGGCACCAAAAGCTCTTGCTGCTCTTCCAGTATCCAGGCAACTGCATTCACTGCCCCACAAACGCTGGGGCTGTCTCTTTCTGTACTCTCCCAAAGTCCAATACTATCTGCCTGGGCTGCTGAGCCGGAGCCAGCTCAGCAATTCCGAACGTCCAGGGATTCCTCCCACACCAAAGGTGCCGGCACCAAAAGCTCTTGCTGCTCTTCCAGTATCCAGGCAACTGCATTCACTGCCCCACAAACGCTGGGGCTGTCTCTTTCTGGACTCTCCCAAAGTCCAATACTATCTGCCTGGGCTGCTGAGCCGGAGCCAGCTCAGCAATTCCGAACGTCCAGGGATTCCTCCCACACCAAAGGTGCCGGCACCAAAAGCTCTTGCTGCTCTTCCAGTATCCAGGCAACCGCATTCACTGCCCCACAAACGCTGGGGCTGTCTCTTTCTGTACTCTCCCAAAGTCCAATACTATCTGCCTGGGCTGCTGAGCCGGAGCCAGCTCAGCAATTCCGAACGTCCAGGGATTCCTCCCACACCAAAGGTGCCGGCACCAAAAGCTCTTGCTGCTCTTCCAGTATCCAGGCAACTGCATTCACTGCCCCACAAACGCTGGGGCTGTCTCTTTCTGTACTCTCCCAAAGTCCAATACTATCTGCCTGGGCTGCTGAGCCGGAGCCAGCTCAGCAATTCCGAACGTCCAGGGATTCCTCCCACACCAAAGGTGCCGGCACCAAAAGCTCTTGCTGCTCTTCCAGTATCCAGGCAACTGCATTCACTGCCCCACAAACGCTGGGGCTGTCTCTTTCTGTACTCTCCCAAAGTCCAATACTATCTGCCTGGGCTGCTGAGCCGGAGCCAGCTCAGCAATTCCGAACGTCCAGGGATTCCTCCCACACCAAAGGTGCCGGCACCAAAAGCTCTTGCTGCTCTTCCAGTATCCAGGCAACCGCATTCACTGCCCCACAAACGCTGGGGCTGTCTCTTTCTGTACTCTCCCAAAGTCCAATACTATCTGCCTGGGCTGCTGAGCCGGAGCCAGCTCAGCAATTCCGAACGTCCAGGGATTCCTCCCACACCAAAGGTGCCGGCACCAAAAGCTCTTGCTGCTCTTCCAGTATCCAGGCAACTGCATTCACTGCCCCACAAACGCTGGGGCTGTCTCTTTCTGTACTCTCCCAAAGTCCAATACTATCTGCCTGGGCTGCTGAGCCGGAGCCAGCTCAGCAATTCCGAACGTCCAGGGATTCCTCCCACACCAAAGGTGCCGGCACCAAAAGCTCTTGCTGCTCTTCCAGTATCCAGGCAACTGCATTCACTGCCCCACAAACGCTGGGGCTGTCTCTTTCTGTACTCTCCCAAAGTCCAATACTATCTGCCTGGGCTGCTGAGCCGGAGCCAGCTCAGCAATTCCGAACGTCCAGGGATTCCTCCCACACCAAAGGTGCCGGCACCAAAAGCTCTTGCTGCTCTTCCAGTATCCAGGCAACCGCATTCACTGCCCCACAAACGCTGGGGCTGTCTCTTTCTGTACTCTCCCAAAGTCCAATACTATCTGCCTGGGCTGCTGAGCCGGAGCCAGCTCAGCAATTCCGAACGTCCAGGGATTCCTCCCACACCAAAGGTGCCGGCACCAAAAGCTCTTGCTGCTCTTCCAGTATCCAGGCAACTGCATTCACTGCCCCACAAACGCTGGGGCTGTCTCTTTCTGTACTCTCCCAAAGTCCAATACTATCTGCCTGGGCTGCTGAGCCGGAGCCAGCTCAGCAATTCCGAACGTCCAGGGATTCCTCCCACACCAAAGGTGCCGGCACCAAAAGCTCTTGCTGCTCTTCCAGTATCCAGGCAACCGCATTCACTGCCCCACAAACGCTGGGGCTGTCTCTTTCTGTACTCTCCCAAAGTCCAATACTATCTGCCTGGGCTGCTGAGCCGGAGCCAGCTCAGCAATTCCGAACGTCCAGGGATTCCTCCCACACCAAAGGTGCCGGCACCAAAAGCTCTTGCTGCTCTTCCAGTATCCAGGCAACTGCATTCACTGCCCCACAAACGCTGGGGCTGTCTCTTTCTGTACTCTCCCAAAGTCCAATACTATCTGCCTGGGCTGCTGAGCCGGAGCCAGCTCAGCAATTCCGAACGTCCAGGGATTCCTCCCACACCAAAGGTGCCGGCACCAAAAGCTCTTGCTGCTCTTCCAGTATCCAGGCAACTGCATTCACTGCCCCACAAACGCTGGGGCTGTCTCTTTCTGTACTCTCCCAAAGTCCAATACTATCTGCCTGGGCTGCTGAGCCGGAGCCAGCTCAGCAATTCCGAACGTCCAGGGATTCCTCCCACACCAAAGGTGCCGGCACCAAAAGCTCTTGCTGCTCTTCCAGTATCCAGGCAACCGCATTCACTGCCCCACAAACGCTGGGGCTGTCTCTTTCTGTACTCTCCCAAAGTCCAATACTATCTGCCTGGGCTGCTGAGCCGGAGCCAGCTCAGCAATTCCGAACGTCCAGGGATTCCTCCCACACCAAAGGTGCCGGCACCAAAAGCTCTTGCTGCTCTTCCAGTATCCAGGCAACTGCATTCACTGCCCCACAAACGCTGGGGCTGTCTCTTTCTGTACTCTCCCAAAGTCCAATACTATCTGCCTGGGCTGCTGAGCCGGAGCCAGCTCAGCAATTCCGAACGTCCAGGGATTCCTCCCACACCAAAGGTGCCGGCACCAAAAGCTCTTGCTGCTCTTCCAGTATCCAGGCAACTGCATTCACTGCCCCACAAACGCTGGGGCTGTCTCTTTCTGTACTCTCCCAAAGTCCAATACTATCTGCCTGGGCTGCTGAGCCGGAGCCAGCTCAGCAATTCCGAACGTCCAGGGATTCCTCCCACACCAAAGGTGCCGGCACCAAAAGCTCTTGCTGCTCTTCCAGTATCCAGGCAACTGCATTCACTGCCCCACAAACGCTGGGGCTGTCTCTTTCTGTACTCTCCCAAAGTCCAATACTATCTGCCTGGGCTGCTGAGCCGGAGCCAGCTCAGCAATTCCGAACGTCCAGGGATTCCTCCCACACCAAAGGTGCCGGCACCAAAAGCTCTTGCTGCTCTTCCAGTATCCAGGCAACTGCATTCACTGCCCCACAAACGCTGGGGCTGTCTCTTTCTGTACTCTCCCAAAGTCCAATACTATCTGCCTGGGCTGCTGAGCCGGAGCCAGCTCAGCAATTCCGAACGTCCAGGGATTCCTCCCACACCAAAGGTGCCGGCACCAAAAGCTCTTGCTGCTCTTCCAGTATCCAGGCAACTGCATTCACTGCCCCACAAACGCTGGGGCTGTCTCTTTCTGTACTCTCCCAAAGTCCAATACTATCTGCCTGGGCTGCTGAGCCGGAGCCAGCTCAGCAATTCCGAACGTCCAGGGATTCCTCCCACACCAAAGGTGCCGGCACCAAAAGCTCTTGCTGCTCTTCCAGTATCCAGGCAACTGCATTCACTGCCCCACAAACGCTGGGGCTGTCTCTTTCTGTACTCTCCCAAAGTCCAATACTATCTGCCTGGGCTGCTGAGCCGGAGCCAGCTCAGCAATTCCGAACGTCCAGGGATTCCTCCCACACCAAAGGTGCCGGCACCAAAAGCTCTTGCTGCTCTTCCAGTATCCAGGCAACCGCATTCACTGCCCCACAAACGCTGGGGCTGTCTCTTTCTGTACTCTCCCAAAGTCCAATACTATCTGCCTGGGCTGCTGAGCCGGAGCCAGCTCAGCAATTCCGAACGTCCAGGGATTCCTCCCACACCAAAGGTGCCGGCACCAAAAGCTCTTGCTGCTCTTCCAGTATCCAGGCAACTGCATTCACTGCCCCACAAACGCTGGGGCTGTCTCTTTCTGTACTCTCCCAAAGTCCAATACTATCTGCCTGGGCTGCTGAGCCGGAGCCAGCTCAGCAATTCCGAACGTCCAGGGATTCCTCCCACACCAAAGGTGCCGGCACCAAAAGCTCTTGCTGCTCTTCCAGTATCCAGGCAACTGCATTCACTGCCCCACAAACGCTGGGGCTGTCTCTTTCTGTACTCTCCCAAAGTCCAATACTATCTGCCTGGGCTGCTGAGCCGGAGCCAGCTCAGCAATTCCGAACGTCCAGGGATTCCTCCCACACCAAAGGTGCCGGCACCAAAAGCTCTTGCTGCTCTTCCAGTATCCAGGCAACCGCATTCACTGCCCCACAAACGCTGGGGCTGTCTCTTTCTGTACTCTCCCAAAGTCCAATACTATCTGCCTGGGCTGCTGAGCCGGAGCCAGCTCAGCAATTCCGAACGTCCAGGGATTCCTCCCACACCAAAGGTGCCGGCACCAAAAGCTCTTGCTGCTCTTCCAGTATCCAGGCAACTGCATTCACTGCCCCACAAACGCTGGGGCTGTCTCTTTCTGTACTCTCCCAAAGTCCAATACTATCTGCCTGGGCTGCTGAGCCGGAGCCAGCTCAGCAATTCCGAACGTCCAGGGATTCCTCCCACACCAAAGGTGCCGGCACCAAAAGCTCTTGCTGCTCTTCCAGTATCCAGGCAACTGCATTCACTGCCCCACAAACGCTGGGGCTGTCTCTTTCTGTACTCTCCCAAAGTCCAATACTATCTGCCTGGGCTGCTGAGCCGGAGCCAGCTCAGCAATTCCGAACGTCCAGGGATTCCTCCCACACCAAAGGTGCCGGCACCAAAAGCTCTTGCTGCTCTTCCAGTATCCAGGCAACCGCATTCACTGCCCCACAAACGCTGGGGCTGTCTCTTTCTGTACTCTCCCAAAGTCCAATACTATCTGCCTGGGCTGCTGAGCCGGAGCCAGCTCAGCAATTCCGAACGTCCAGGGATTCCTCCCACACCAAAGGTGCCGGCACCAAAAGCTCTTGCTGCTCTTCCAGTATCCAGGCAACTGCATTCACTGCCCCACAAACGCTGGGGCTGTCTCTTTCTGTACTCTCCCAAAGTCCAATACTATCTGCCTGGGCTGCTGAGCCGGAGCCAGCTCAGCAATTCCGAACGTCCAGGGATTCCTCCCACACCAAAGGTGCCGGCACCAAAAGCTCTTGCTGCTCTTCCAGTATCCAGGCAACCGCATTCACTGCCCCACAAACGCTGGGGCTGTCTCTTTCTGTACTCTCCCAAAGTCCAATACTATCTGCCTGGGCTGCTGAGCCGGAGCCAGCTCAGCAATTCCGAACGTCCAGGGATTCCTCCCACACCAAAGGTGCCGGCACCAAAAGCTCTTGCTGCTCTTCCAGTATCCAGGCAACTGCATTCACTGCCCCACAAACGCTGGGGCTGTCTCTTTCTGTACTCTCCCAAAGTCCAATACTATCTGCCTGGGCTGCTGAGCCGGAGCCAGCTCAGCAATTCCGAACGTCCAGGGATTCCTCCCACACCAAAGGTGCCGGCACCAAAAGCTCTTGCTGCTCTTCCAGTATCCAGGCAACTGCATTCACTGCCCCACAAACGCTGGGGCTGTCTCTTTCTGTACTCTCCCAAAGTCCAATACTATCTGCCTGGGCTGCTGAGCCGGAGCCAGCTCAGCAATTCCGAACGTCCAGGGATTCCTCCCACACCAAAGGTGCCGGCACCAAAAGCTCTTGCTGCTCTTCCAGTATCCAGGCAACCGCATTCACTGCCCCACAAACGCTGGGGCTGTCTCTTTCTGTACTCTCCCAAAGTCCAATACTATCTGCCTGGGCTGCTGAGCCGGAGCCAGCTCAGCAATTCCGAACGTCCAGGGATTCCTCCCACACCAAAGGTGCCGGCACCAAAAGCTCTTGCTGCTCTTCCAGTATCCAGGCAACTGCATTCACTGCCCCACAAACGCTGGGGCTGTCTCTTTCTGTACTCTCCCAAAGTCCAATACTATCTGCCTGGGCTGCTGAGCCGGAGCCAGCTCAGCAATTCCGAACGTCCAGGGATTCCTCCCACACCAAAGGTGCCGGCACCAAAAGCTCTTGCTGCTCTTCCAGTATCCAGGCAACTGCATTCACTGCCCCACAAACGCTGGGGCTGTCTCTTTCTGTACTCTCCCAAAGTCCAATACTATCTGCCTGGGCTGCTGAGCCGGAGCCAGCTCAGCAATTCCGAACGTCCAGGGATTCCTCCCACACCAAAGGTGCCGGCACCAAAAGCTCTTGCTGCTCTTCCAGTATCCAGGCAACTGCATTCACTGCCCCACAAACGCTGGGGCTGTCTCTTTCTGTACTCTCCCAAAGTCCAATACTATCTGCCTGGGCTGCTGAGCCGGAGCCAGCTCAGCAATTCCGAACGTCCAGGGATTCCTCCCACACCAAAGGTGCCGGCACCAAAAGCTCTTGCTGCTCTTCCAGTATCCAGGCAACTGCATTCACTGCCCCACAAACGCTGGGGCTGTCTCTTTCTGTACTCTCCCAAAGTCCAATACTATCTGCCTGGGCTGCTGAGCCGGAGCCAGCTCAGCAATTCCGAACGTCCAGGGATTCCTCCCACACCAAAGGTGCCGGCACCAAAAGCTCTTGCTGCTCTTCCAGTATCCAGGCAACCGCATTCACTGCCCCACAAACGCTGGGGCTGTCTCTTTCTGTACTCTCCCAAAGTCCAATACTATCTGCCTGGGCTGCTGAGCCGGAGCCAGCTCAGCAATTCCGAACGTCCAGGGATTCCTCCCACACCAAAGGTGCCGGCACCAAAAGCTCTTGCTGCTCTTCCAGTATCCAGGCAACTGCATTCACTGCCCCACAAACGCTGGGGCTGTCTCTTTCTGTACTCTCCCAAAGTCCAATACTATCTGCCTGGGCTGCTGAGCCGGAGCCAGCTCAGCAATTCCGAACGTCCAGGGATTCCTCCCACACCAAAGGTGCCGGCACCAAAAGCTCTTGCTGCTCTTCCAGTATCCAGGCAACTGCATTCACTGCCCCACAAACGCTGGGGCTGTCTCTTTCTGGACTCTCCCAAAGTCCAATACTATCTGCCTGGGCTGCTGAGCCGGAGCCAGCTCAGCAATTCCGAACGTCCAGGGATTCCTCCCACACCAAAGGTGCCGGCACCAAAAGCTCTTGCTGCTCTTCCAGTATCCAGGCAACCGCATTCACTGCCCCACAAACGCTGGGGCTGTCTCTTTCTGTACTCTCCCAAAGTCCAATACTATCTGCCTGGGCTGCTGAGCCGGAGCCAGCTCAGCAATTCCGAACGTCCAGGGATTCCTCCCACACCAAAGGTGCCGGCACCAAAAGCTCTTGCTGCTCTTCCAGTATCCAGGCAACTGCATTCACTGCCCCACAAACGCTGGGGCTGTCTCTTTCTGTACTCTCCCAAAGTCCAATACTATCTGCCTGGGCTGCTGAGCCGGAGCCAGCTCAGCAATTCCGAACGTCCAGGGATTCCTCCCACACCAAAGGTGCCGGCACCAAAAGCTCTTGCTGCTCTTCCAGTATCCAGGCAACTGCATTCACTGCCCCACAAACGCTGGGGCTGTCTCTTTCTGTACTCTCCCAAAGTCCAATACTATCTGCCTGGGCTGCTGAGCCGGAGCCAGCTCACCAATTCCGAACGTCCAGGGATTCCTCCCACACCAAAGGTGCCGGCACCAAAAGCTCTTGCTGCTCTTCCAGTATCCAGGCAACCGCATTCACTGCCCCACAAACGCTGGGGCTGTCTCTTTCTGTACTCTCCCAAAGTCCAATACTATCTGCCTGGGCTGCTGAGCCGGAGCCAGCTCAGCAATTCCGAACGTCCAGGGATTCCTCCCACACCAAAGGTGCCGGCACCAAAAGCTCTTGCTGCTCTTCCAGTATCCAGGCAACTGCATTCACTGCCCCACAAACGCTGGGGCTGTCTCTTTCTGTACTCTCCCAAAGTCCAATACTATCTGCCTGGGCTGCTGAGCCGGAGCCAGCTCAGCAATTCCGAACGTCCAGGGATTCCTCCCACACCAAAGGTGCCGGCACCAAAAGCTCTTGCTGCTCTTCCAGTATCCAGGCAACTGCATTCACTGCCCCACAAACGCTGGGGCTGTCTCTTTCTGTACTCTCCCAAAGTCCAATACTATCTGCCTGGGCTGCTGAGCCGGAGCCAGCTCAGCAATTCCGAACGTCCAGGGATTCCTCCCACACCAAAGGTGCCGGCACCAAAAGCTCTTGCTGCTCTTCCAGTATCCAGGCAACCGCATTCACTGCCCCACAAACGCTGGGGCTGTCTCTTTCTGTACTCTCCCAAAGTCCAATACTATCTGCCTGGGCTGCTGAGCCGGAGCCAGCTCAGCAATTCCGAACGTCCAGGGATTCCTCCCACACCAAAGGTGCCGGCACCAAAAGCTCTTGCTGCTCTTCCAGTATCCAGGCAACTGCATTCACTGCCCCACAAACGCTGGGGCTGTCTCTTTCTGTACTCTCCCAAAGTCCAATACTATCTGCCTGGGCTGCTGAGCCGGAGCCAGCTCAGCAATTCCGAACGTCCAGGGATTCCTCCCACACCAAAGGTGCCGGCACCAAAAGCTCTTGCTGCTCTTCCAGTATCCAGGCAACTGCATTCACTGCCCCACAAACGCTGGGGCTGTCTCTTTCTGTACTCTCCCAAAGTCCAATACTATCTGCCTGGGCTGCTGAGCCGGAGCCAGCTCAGCAATTCCGAACGTCCAGGGATTCCTCCCACACCAAAGGTGCCGGCACCAAAAGCTCTTGCTGCTCTTCCAGTATCCAGGCAACCGCATTCACTGCCCCACAAACGCTGGGGCTGTCTCTTTCTGTACTCTCCCAAAGTCCAATACTATCTGCCTGGGCTGCTGAGCCGGAGCCAGCTCAGCAATTCCGAACGTCCAGGGATTCCTCCCACACCAAAGGTGCCGGCACCAAAAGCTCTTGCTGCTCTTCCAGTATCCAGGCAACTGCATTCACTGCCCCACAAACGCTGGGGCTGTCTCTTTCTGTACTCTCCCAAAGTCCAATACTATCTGCCTGGGCTGCTGAGCCGGAGCCAGCTCAGCAATTCCGAACGTCCAGGGATTCCTCCCACACCAAAGGTGCCGGCACCAAAAGCTCTTGCTGCTCTTCCAGTATCCAGGCAACTGCATTCACTGCCCCACAAACGCTGGGGCTGTCTCTTTCTGTACTCTCCCAAAGTCCAATACTATCTGCCTGGGCTGCTGAGCCGGAGCCAGCTCAGCAATTCCGAACGTCCAGGGATTCCTCCCACACCAAAGGTGCCGGCACCAAAAGCTCTTGCTGCTCTTCCAGTATCCAGGCAACCGCATTCACTGCCCCACAAACGCTGGGGCTGTCTCTTTCTGTACTCTCCCAAAGTCCAATACTATCTGCCTGGGCTGCTGAGCCGGAGCCAGCTCAGCAATTCCGAACGTCCAGGGATTCCTCCCACACCAAAGGTGCCGGCACCAAAAGCTCTTGCTGCTCTTCCAGTATCCAGGCAACTGCATTCACTGCCCCACAAACGCTGGGGCTGTCTCTTTCTGTACTCTCCCAAAGTCCAATACTATCTGCCTGGGCTGCTGAGCCGGAGCCAGCTCAGCAATTCCGAACGTCCAGGGATTCCTCCCACACCAAAGGTGCCGGCACCAAAAGCTCTTGCTGCTCTTCCAGTATCCAGGCAACTGCATTCACTGCCCCACAAACGCTGGGGCTGTCTCTTTCTGTACTCTCCCAAAGTCCAATACTATCTGCCTGGGCTGCTGAGCCGGAGCCAGCTCAGCAATTCCGAACGTCCAGGGATTCCTCCCACACCAAAGGTGCCGGCACCAAAAGCTCTTGCTGCTCTTCCAGTATCCAGGCAACCGCATTCACTGCCCCACAAACGCTGGGGCTGTCTCTTTCTGTACTCTCCCAAAGTCCAATACTATCTGCCTGGGCTGCTGAGCCGGAGCCAGCTCAGCAATTCCGAACGTCCAGGGATTCCTCCCACACCAAAGGTGCCGGCACCAAAAGCTCTTGCTGCTCTTCCAGTATCCAGGCAACTGCATTCACTGCCCCACAAACGCTGGGGCTGTCTCTTTCTGTACTCTCCCAAAGTCCAATACTATCTGCCTGGGCTGCTGAGCCGGAGCCAGCTCAGCAATTCCGAACGTCCAGGGATTCCTCCCACACCAAAGGTGCCGGCACCAAAAGCTCTTGCTGCTCTTCCAGTATCCAGGCAACCGCATTCACTGCCCCACAAACGCTGGGGCTGTCTCTTTCTGTACTCTCCCAAAGTCCAATACTATCTGCCTGGGCTGCTGAGCCGGAGCCAGCTCAGCAATTCCGAACGTCCAGGGATTCCTCCCACACCAAAGGTGCCGGCACCAAAAGCTCTTGCTGCTCTTCCAGTATCCAGGCAACCGCATTCACTGCCCCACAAACGCTGGGGCTGTCTCTTTCTGTACTCTCCCAAAGTCCAATACTATCTGCCTGGGCTGCTGAGCCGGAGCCAGCTCAGCAATTCCGAACGTCCAGGGATTCCTCCCACACCAAAGGTGCCGGCACCAAAAGCTCTTGCTGCTCTTCCAGTATCCAGGCAACTGCATTCACTGCCCCACAAACGCTGGGGCTGTCTCTTTCTGTACTCTCCCAAAGTCCAATACTATCTGCCTGGGCTGCTGAGCCGGAGCCAGCTCAGCAATTCCGAACGTCCAGGGATTCCTCCCACACCAAAGGTGCCGGCACCAAAAGCTCTTGCTGCTCTTCCAGTATCCAGGCAACTGCATTCACTGCCCCACAAACGCTGGGGCTGTCTCTTTCTGTACTCTCCCAAAGTCCAATACTATCTGCCTGGGCTGCTGAGCCGGAGCCAGCTCAGCAATTCCGAACGTCCAGGGATTCCTCCCACACCAAAGGTGCCGGCACCAAAAGCTCTTGCTGCTCTTCCAGTATCCAGGCAACTGCATTCACTGCCCCACAAACGCTGGGGCTGTCTCTTTCTGTACTCTCCCAAAGTCCAATACTATCTGCCTGGGCTGCTGAGCCGGAGCCAGCTCAGCAATTCCGAACGTCCAGGGATTCCTCCCACACCAAAGGTGCCGGCACCAAAAGCTCTTGCTGCTCTTCCAGTATCCAGGCAACTGCATTCACTGCCCCACAAACGCTGGGGCTGTCTCTTTCTGTACTCTCCCAAAGTCCAATACTATCTGCCTGGGCTGCTGAGCCGGAGCCAGCTCAGCAATTCCGAACGTCCAGGGATTCCTCCCACACCAAAGGTGCCGGCACCAAAAGCTCTTGCTGCTCTTCCAGTATCCAGGCAACTGCATTCACTGCCCCACAAACGCTGGGGCTGTCTCTTTCTGTACTCTCCCAAAGTCCAATACTATCTGCCTGGGCTGCTGAGCCGGAGCCAGCTCAGCAATTCCGAACGTCCAGGGATTCCTCCCACACCAAAGGTGCCGGCACCAAAAGCTCTTGCTGCTCTTCCAGTATCCAGGCAACTGCATTCACTGCCCCACAAACGCTGGGGCTGTCTCTTTCTGTACTCTCCCAAAGTCCAATACTATCTGCCTGGGCTGCTGAGCCGGAGCCAGCTCAGCAATTCCGAACGTCCAGGGATTCCTCCCACACCAAAGGTGCCGGCACCAAAAGCTCTTGCTGCTCTTCCAGTATCCAGGCAACTGCATTCACTGCCCCACAAACGCTGGGGCTGTCTCTTTCTGTACTCTCCCAAAGTCCAATACTATCTGCCTGGGCTGCTGAGCCGGAGCCAGCTCAGCAATTCCGAACGTCCAGGGATTCCTCCCACACCAAAGGTGCCGGCACCAAAAGCTCTTGCTGCTCTTCCAGTATCCAGGCAACTGCATTCACTGCCCCACAAACGCTGGGGCTGTCTCTTTCTGTACTCTCCCAAAGTCCAATACTATCTGCCTGGGCTGCTGAGCCGGAGCCAGCTCAGCAATTCCGAACGTCCAGGGATTCCTCCCACACCAAAGGTGCCGGCACCAAAAGCTCTTGCTGCTCTTCCAGTATCCAGGCAACTGCATTCACTGCCCCACAAACGCTGGGGCTGTCTCTTTCTGTACTCTCCCAAAGTCCAATACTATCTGCCTGGGCTGCTGAGCCGGAGCCAGCTCAGCAATTCCGAACGTCCAGGGATTCCTCCCACACCAAAGGTGCCGGCACCAAAAGCTCTTGCTGCTCTTCCAGTATCCAGGCAACCGCATTCACTGCCCCACAAACGCTGGGGCTGTCTCTTTCTGTACTCTCCCAAAGTCCAATACTATCTGCCTGGGCTGCTGAGCCGGAGCCAGCTCAGCAATTCCGAACGTCCAGGGATTCCTCCCACACCAAAGGTGCCGGCACCAAAAGCTCTTGCTGCTCTTCCAGTATCCAGGCAACTGCATTCACTGCCCCACAAACGCTGGGGCTGTCTCTTTCTGTACTCTCCCAAAGTCCAATACTATCTGCCTGGGCTGCTGAGCCGGAGCCAGCTCAGCAATTCCGAACGTCCAGGGATTCCTCCCACACCAAAGGTGCCGGCACCAAAAGCTCTTGCTGCTCTTCCAGTATCCAGGCAACCGCATTCACTGCCCCACAAACGCTGGGGCTGTCTCTTTCTGTACTCTCCCAAAGTCCAATACTATCTGCCTGGGCTGCTGAGCCGGAGCCAGCTCAGCAATTCCGAACGTCCAGGGATTCCTCCCACACCAAAGGTGCCGGCACCAAAAGCTCTTGCTGCTCTTCCAGTATCCAGGCAACCGCATTCACTGCCCCACAAACGCTGGGGCTGTCTCTTTCTGTACTCTCCCAAAGTCCAATACTATCTGCCTGGGCTGCTGAGCCGGAGCCAGCTCAGCAATTCCGAACGTCCAGGGATTCCTCCCACACCAAAGGTGCCGGCACCAAAAGCTCTTGCTGCTCTTCCAGTATCCAGGCAACTGCATTCACTGCCCCACAAACGCTGGGGCTGTCTCTTTCTGTACTCTCCCAAAGTCCAATACTATCTGCCTGGGCTGCTGAGCCGGAGCCAGCTCAGCAATTCCGAACGTCCAGGGATTCCTCCCACACCAAAGGTGCCGGCACCAAAAGCTCTTGCTGCTCTTCCAGTATCCAGGCAACCGCATTCACTGCCCCACAAACGCTGGGGCTGTCTCTTTCTGTACTCTCCCAAAGTCCAATACTATCTGCCTGGGCTGCTGAGCCGGAGCCAGCTCAGCAATTCCGAACGTCCAGGGATTCCTCCCACACCAAAGGTGCCGGCACCAAAAGCTCTTGCTGCTCTTCCAGTATCCAGGCAACTGCATTCACTGCCCCACAAACGCTGGGGCTGTCTCTTTCTGTACTCTCCCAAAGTCCAATACTATCTGCCTGGGCTGCTGAGCCGGAGCCAGCTCAGCAATTCCGAACGTCCAGGGATTCCTCCCACACCAAAGGTGCCGGCACCAAAAGCTCTTGCTGCTCTTCCAGTATCCAGGCAACCGCATTCACTGCCCCACAAACGCTGGGGCTGTCTCTTTCTGTACTCTCCCAAAGTCCAATACTATCTGCCTGGGCTGCTGAGCCGGAGCCAGCTCAGCAATTCCGAACGTCCAGGGATTCCTCCCACACCAAAGGTGCCGGCACCAAAAGCTCTTGCTGCTCTTCCAGTATCCAGGCAACCGCATTCACTGCCCCACAAACGCTGGGGCTGTCTCTTTCTGTACTCTCCCAAAGTCCAATACTATCTGCCTGGGCTGCTGAGCCGGAGCCAGCTCAGCAATTCCGAACGTCCAGGGATTCCTCCCACACCAAAGGTGCCGGCACCAAAAGCTCTTGCTGCTCTTCCAGTATCCAGGCAACTGCATTCACTGCCCCACAAACGCTGGGGCTGTCTCTTTCTGTACTCTCCCAAAGTCCAATACTATCTGCCTGGGCTGCTGAGCCGGAGCCAGCTCAGCAATTCCGAACGTCCAGGGATTCCTCCCACACCAAAGGTGCCGGCACCAAAAGCTCTTGCTGCTCTTCCAGTATCCAGGCAACTGCATTCACTGCCCCACAAACGCTGGGGCTGTCTCTTTCTGTACTCTCCCAAAGTCCAATACTATCTGCCTGGGCTGCTGAGCCGGAGCCAGCTCAGCAATTCCGAACGTCCAGGGATTCCTCCCACACCAAAGGTGCCGGCACCAAAAGCTCTTGCTGCTCTTCCAGTATCCAGGCAACTGCATTCACTGCCCCACAAACGCTGGGGCTGTCTCTTTCTGTACTCTCCCAAAGTCCAATACTATCTGCCTGGGCTGCTGAGCCGGAGCCAGCTCAGCAATTCCGAACGTCCAGGGATTCCTCCCACACCAAAGGTGCCGGCACCAAAAGCTCTTGCTGCTCTTCCAGTATCCAGGCAACCGCATTCACTGCCCCACAAACGCTGGGGCTGTCTCTTTCTGTACTCTCCCAAAGTCCAATACTATCTGCCTGGGCTGCTGAGCCGGAGCCAGCTCAGCAATTCCGAACGTCCAGGGATTCCTCCCACACCAAAGGTGCCGGCACCAAAAGCTCTTGCTGCTCTTCCAGTATCCAGGCAACTGCATTCACTGCCCCACAAACGCTGGGGCTGTCTCTTTCTGTACTCTCCCAAAGTCCAATACTATCTGCCTGGGCTGCTGAGCCGGAGCCAGCTCAGCAATTCCGAACGTCCAGGGATTCCTCCCACACCAAAGGTGCCGGCACCAAAAGCTCTTGCTGCTCTTCCAGTATCCAGGCAACCGCATTCACTGCCCCACAAACGCTGGGGCTGTCTCTTTCTGTACTCTCCCAAAGTCCAATACTATCTGCCTGGGCTGCTGAGCCGGAGCCAGCTCAGCAATTCCGAACGTCCAGGGATTCCTCCCACACCAAAGGTGCCGGCACCAAAAGCTCTTGCTGCTCTTCCAGTATCCAGGCAACTGCATTCACTGCCCCACAAACGCTGGGGCTGTCTCTTTCTGTACTCTCCCAAAGTCCAATACTATCTGCCTGGGCTGCTGAGCCGGAGCCAGCTCACCAATTCCGAACGTCCAGGGATTCCTCCCACACCAAAGGTGCCGGCACCAAAAGCTCTTGCTGCTCTTCCAGTATCCAGGCAACTGCATTCACTGCCCCACAAACGCTGGGGCTGTCTCTTTCTGTACTCTCCCAAAGTCCAATACTATCTGCCTGGGCTGCTGAGCCGGAGCCAGCTCAGCAATTCCGAACGTCCAGGGATTCCTCCCACACCAAAGGTGCCGGCACCAAAAGCTCTTGCTGCTCTTCCAGTATCCAGGCAACTGCATTCACTGCCCCACAAACGCTGGGGCTGTCTCTTTCTGTACTCTCCCAAAGTCCAATACTATCTGCCTGGGCTGCTGAGCCGGAGCCAGCTCAGCAATTCCGAACGTCCAGGGATTCCTCCCACACCAAAGGTGCCGGCACCAAAAGCTCTTGCTGCTCTTCCAGTATCCAGGCAACTGCATTCACTGCCCCACAAACGCTGGGGCTGTCTCTTTCTGTACTCTCCCAAAGTCCAATACTATCTGCCTGGGCTGCTGAGCCGGAGCCAGCTCAGCAATTCCGAACGTCCAGGGATTCCTCCCACACCAAAGGTGCCGGCACCAAAAGCTCTTGCTGCTCTTCCAGTATCCAGGCAACTGCATTCACTGCCCCACAAACGCTGGGGCTGTCTCTTTCTGTACTCTCCCAAAGTCCAATACTATCTGCCTGGGCTGCTGAGCCGGAGCCAGCTCAGCAATTCCGAACGTCCAGGGATTCCTCCCACACCAAAGGTGCCGGCACCAAAAGCTCTTGCTGCTCTTCCAGTATCCAGGCAACTGCATTCACTGCCCCACAAACGCTGGGGCTGTCTCTTTCTGTACTCTCCCAAAGTCCAATACTATCTGCCTGGGCTGCTGAGCCGGAGCCAGCTCAGCAATTCCGAACGTCCAGGGATTCCTCCCACACCAAAGGTGCCGGCACCAAAAGCTCTTGCTGCTCTTCCAGTATCCAGGCAACCGCATTCACTGCCCCACAAACGCTGGGGCTGTCTCTTTCTGTACTCTCCCAAAGTCCAATACTATCTGCCTGGGCTGCTGAGCCGGAGCCAGCTCAGCAATTCCGAACGTCCAGGGATTCCTCCCACACCAAAGGTGCCGGCACCAAAAGCTCTTGCTGCTCTTCCAGTATCCAGGCAACTGCATTCACTGCCCCACAAACGCTGGGGCTGTCTCTTTCTGTACTCTCCCAAAGTCCAATACTATCTGCCTGGGCTGCTGAGCCGGAGCCAGCTCAGCAATTCCGAACGTCCAGGGATTCCTCCCACACCAAAGGTGCCGGCACCAAAAGCTCTTGCTGCTCTTCCAGTATCCAGGCAACTGCATTCACTGCCCCACAAACGCTGGGGCTGTCTCTTTCTGTACTCTCCCAAAGTCCAATACTATCTGCCTGGGCTGCTGAGCCGGAGCCAGCTCAGCAATTCCGAACGTCCAGGGATTCCTCCCACACCAAAGGTGCCGGCACCAAAAGCTCTTGCTGCTCTTCCAGTATCCAGGCAACCGCATTCACTGCCCCACAAACGCTGGGGCTGTCTCTTTCTGTACTCTCCCAAAGTCCAATACTATCTGCCTGGGCTGCTGAGCCGGAGCCAGCTCAGCAATTCCGAACGTCCAGGGATTCCTCCCACACCAAAGGTGCCGGCACCAAAAGCTCTTGCTGCTCTTCCAGTATCCAGGCAACTGCATTCACTGCCCCACAAACGCTGGGGCTGTCTCTTTCTGTACTCTCCCAAAGTCCAATACTATCTGCCTGGGCTGCTGAGCCGGAGCCAGCTCAGCAATTCCGAACGTCCAGGGATTCCTCCCACACCAAAGGTGCCGGCACCAAAAGCTCTTGCTGCTCTTCCAGTATCCAGGCAACCGCATTCACTGCCCCACAAACGCTGGGGCTGTCTCTTTCTGTACTCTCCCAAAGTCCAATACTATCTGCCTGGGCTGCTGAGCCGGAGCCAGCTCAGCAATTCCGAACGTCCAGGGATTCCTCCCACACCAAAGGTGCCGGCACCAAAAGCTCTTGCTGCTCTTCCAGTATCCAGGCAACTGCATTCACTGCCCCACAAACGCTGGGGCTGTCTCTTTCTGTACTCTCCCAAAGTCCAATACTATCTGCCTGGGCTGCTGAGCCGGAGCCAGCTCAGCAATTCCGAACGTCCAGGGATTCCTCCCACACCAAAGGTGCCGGCACCAAAAGCTCTTGCTGCTCTTCCAGTATCCAGGCAACTGCATTCACTGCCCCACAAACGCTGGGGCTGTCTCTTTCTGTACTCTCCCAAAGTCCAATACTATCTGCCTGGGCTGCTGAGCCGGAGCCAGCTCAGCAATTCCGAACGTCCAGGGATTCCTCCCACACCAAAGGTGCCGGCACCAAAAGCTCTTGCTGCTCTTCCAGTATCCAGGCAACTGCATTCACTGCCCCACAAACGCTGGGGCTGTCTCTTTCTGTACTCTCCCAAAGTCCAATACTATCTGCCTGGGCTGCTGAGCCGGAGCCAGCTCAGCAATTCCGAACGTCCAGGGATTCCTCCCACACCAAAGGTGCCGGCACCAAAAGCTCTTGCTGCTCTTCCAGTATCCAGGCAACTGCATTCACTGCCCCACAAACGCTGGGGCTGTCTCTTTCTGTACTCTCCCAAAGTCCAATACTATCTGCCTGGGCTGCTGAGCCGGAGCCAGCTCAGCAATTCCGAACGTCCAGGGATTCCTCCCACACCAAAGGTGCCGGCACCAAAAGCTCTTGCTGCTCTTCCAGTATCCAGGCAACTGCATTCACTGCCCCACAAACGCTGGGGCTGTCTCTTTCTGTACTCTCCCAAAGTCCAATACTATCTGCCTGGGCTGCTGAGCCGGAGCCAGCTCAGCAATTCCGAACGTCCAGGGATTCCTCCCACACCAAAGGTGCCGGCACCAAAAGCTCTTGCTGCTCTTCCAGTATCCAGGCAACCGCATTCACTGCCCCACAAACGCTGGGGCTGTCTCTTTCTGTACTCTCCCAAAGTCCAATACTATCTGCCTGGGCTGCTGAGCCGGAGCCAGCTCAGCAATTCCGAACGTCCAGGGATTCCTCCCACACCAAAGGTGCCGGCACCAAAAGCTCTTGCTGCTCTTCCAGTATCCAGGCAACCGCATTCACTGCCCCACAAACGCTGGGGCTGTCTCTTTCTGTACTCTCCCAAAGTCCAATACTATCTGCCTGGGCTGCTGAGCCGGAGCCAGCTCAGCAATTCCGAACGTCCAGGGATTCCTCCCACACCAAAGGTGCCGGCACCAAAAGCTCTTGCTGCTCTTCCAGTATCCAGGCAACTGCATTCACTGCCCCACAAACGCTGGGGCTGTCTCTTTCTGTACTCTCCCAAAGTCCAATACTATCTGCCTGGGCTGCTGAGCCGGAGCCAGCTCAGCAATTCCGAACGTCCAGGGATTCCTCCCACACCAAAGGTGCCGGCACCAAAAGCTCTTGCTGCTCTTCCAGTATCCAGGCAACTGCATTCACTGCCCCACAAACGCTGGGGCTGTCTCTTTCTGTACTCTCCCAAAGTCCAATACTATCTGCCTGGGCTGCTGAGCCGGAGCCAGCTCAGCAATTCCGAACGTCCAGGGATTCCTCCCACACCAAAGGTGCCGGCACCAAAAGCTCTTGCTGCTCTTCCAGTATCCAGGCAACTGCATTCACTGCCCCACAAACGCTGGGGCTGTCTCTTTCTGTACTCTCCCAAAGTCCAATACTATCTGCCTGGGCTGCTGAGCCGGAGCCAGCTCAGCAATTCCGAACGTCCAGGGATTCCTCCCACACCAAAGGTGCCGGCACCAAAAGCTCTTGCTGCTCTTCCAGTATCCAGGCAACCGCATTCACTGCCCCACAAACGCTGGGGCTGTCTCTTTCTGTACTCTCCCAAAGTCCAATACTATCTGCCTGGGCTGCTGAGCCGGAGCCAGCTCAGCAATTCCGAACGTCCAGGGATTCCTCCCACACCAAAGGTGCCGGCACCAAAAGCTCTTGCTGCTCTTCCAGTATCCAGGCAACTGCATTCACTGCCCCACAAACGCTGGGGCTGTCTCTTTCTGTACTCTCCCAAAGTCCAATACTATCTGCCTGGGCTGCTGAGCCGGAGCCAGCTCAGCAATTCCGAACGTCCAGGGATTCCTCCCACACCAAAGGTGCCGGCACCAAAAGCTCTTGCTGCTCTTCCAGTATCCAGGCAACTGCATTCACTGCCCCACAAACGCTGGGGCTGTCTCTTTCTGTACTCTCCCAAAGTCCAATACTATCTGCCTGGGCTGCTGAGCCGGAGCCAGCTCAGCAATTCCGAACGTCCAGGGATTCCTCCCACACCAAAGGTGCCGGCACCAAAAGCTCTTGCTGCTCTTCCAGTATCCAGGCAACCGCATTCACTGCCCCACAAACGCTGGGGCTGTCTCTTTCTGTACTCTCCCAAAGTCCAATACTATCTGCCTGGGCTGCTGAGCCGGAGCCAGCTCAGCAATTCCGAACGTCCAGGGATTCCTCCCACACCAAAGGTGCCGGCACCAAAAGCTCTTGCTGCTCTTCCAGTATCCAGGCAACCGCATTCACTGCCCCACAAACGCTGGGGCTGTCTCTTTCTGTACTCTCCCAAAGTCCAATACTATCTGCCTGGGCTGCTGAGCCGGAGCCAGCTCAGCAATTCCGAACGTCCAGGGATTCCTCCCACACCAAAGGTGCCGGCACCAAAAGCTCTTGCTGCTCTTCCAGTATCCAGGCAACTGCATTCACTGCCCCACAAACGCTGGGGCTGTCTCTTTCTGTACTCTCCCAAAGTCCAATACTATCTGCCTGGGCTGCTGAGCCGGAGCCAGCTCAGCAATTCCGAACGTCCAGGGATTCCTCCCACACCAAAGGTGCCGGCACCAAAAGCTCTTGCTGCTCTTCCAGTATCCAGGCAACCGCATTCACTGCCCCACAAACGCTGGGGCTGTCTCTTTCTGTACTCTCCCAAAGTCCAATACTATCTGCCTGGGCTGCTGAGCCGGAGCCAGCTCAGCAATTCCGAACGTCCAGGGATTCCTCCCACACCAAAGGTGCCGGCACCAAAAGCTCTTGCTGCTCTTCCAGTATCCAGGCAACTGCATTCACTGCCCCACAAACGCTGGGGCTGTCTCTTTCTGTACTCTCCCAAAGTCCAATACTATCTGCCTGGGCTGCTGAGCCGGAGCCAGCTCAGCAATTCCGAACGTCCAGGGATTCCTCCCACACCAAAGGTGCCGGCACCAAAAGCTCTTGCTGCTCTTCCAGTATCCAGGCAACCGCATTCACTGCCCCACAAACGCTGGGGCTGTCTCTTTCTGTACTCTCCCAAAGTCCAATACTATCTGCCTGGGCTGCTGAGCCGGAGCCAGCTCAGCAATTCCGAACGTCCAGGGATTCCTCCCACACCAAAGGTGCCGGCACCAAAAGCTCTTGCTGCTCTTCCAGTATCCAGGCAACTGCATTCACTGCCCCACAAACGCTGGGGCTGTCTCTTTCTGTACTCTCCCAAAGTCCAATACTATCTGCCTGGGCTGCTGAGCCGGAGCCAGCTCAGCAATTCCGAACGTCCAGGGATTCCTCCCACACCAAAGGTGCCGGCACCAAAAGCTCTTGCTGCTCTTCCAGTATCCAGGCAACTGCATTCACTGCCCCACAAACGCTGGGGCTGTCTCTTTCTGTACTCTCCCAAAGTCCAATACTATCTGCCTGGGCTGCTGAGCCGGAGCCAGCTCAGCAATTCCGAACGTCCAGGGATTCCTCCCACACCAAAGGTGCCGGCACCAAAAGCTCTTGCTGCTCTTCCAGTATCCAGGCAACTGCATTCACTGCCCCACAAACGCTGGGGCTGTCTCTTTCTGTACTCTCCCAAAGTCCAATACTATCTGCCTGGGCTGCTGAGCCGGAGCCAGCTCAGCAATTCCGAACGTCCAGGGATTCCTCCCACACCAAAGGTGCCGGCACCAAAAGCTCTTGCTGCTCTTCCAGTATCCAGGCAACTGCATTCACTGCCCCACAAACGCTGGGGCTGTCTCTTTCTGTACTCTCCCAAAGTCCAATACTATCTGCCTGGGCTGCTGAGCCGGAGCCAGCTCAGCAATTCCGAACGTCCAGGGATTCCTCCCACACCAAAGGTGCCGGCACCAAAAGCTCTTGCTGCTCTTCCAGTATCCAGGCAACTGCATTCACTGCCCCACAAACGCTGGGGCTGTCTCTTTCTGTACTCTCCCAAAGTCCAATACTATCTGCCTGGGCTGCTGAGCCGGAGCCAGCTCAGCAATTCCGAACGTCCAGGGATTCCTCCCACACCAAAGGTGCCGGCACCAAAAGCTCTTGCTGCTCTTCCAGTATCCAGGCAACCGCATTCACTGCCCCACAAACGCTGGGGCTGTCTCTTTCTGTACTCTCCCAAAGTCCAATACTATCTGCCTGGGCTGCTGAGCCGGAGCCAGCTCAGCAATTCCGAACGTCCAGGGATTCCTCCCACACCAAAGGTGCCGGCACCAAAAGCTCTTGCTGCTCTTCCAGTATCCAGGCAACTGCATTCACTGCCCCACAAACGCTGGGGCTGTCTCTTTCTGTACTCTCCCAAAGTCCAATACTATCTGCCTGGGCTGCTGAGCCGGAGCCAGCTCAGCAATTCCGAACGTCCAGGGATTCCTCCCACACCAAAGGTGCCGGCACCAAAAGCTCTTGCTGCTCTTCCAGTATCCAGGCAACTGCATTCACTGCCCCACAAACGCTGGGGCTGTCTCTTTCTGTACTCTCCCAAAGTCCAATACTATCTGCCTGGGCTGCTGAGCCGGAGCCAGCTCAGCAATTCCGAACGTCCAGGGATTCCTCCCACACCAAAGGTGCCGGCACCAAAAGCTCTTGCTGCTCTTCCAGTATCCAGGCAACTGCATTCACTGCCCCACAAACGCTGGGGCTGTCTCTTTCTGTACTCTCCCAAAGTCCAATACTATCTGCCTGGGCTGCTGAGCCGGAGCCAGCTCAGCAATTCCGAACGTCCAGGGATTCCTCCCACACCAAAGGTGCCGGCACCAAAAGCTCTTGCTGCTCTTCCAGTATCCAGGCAACTGCATTCACTGCCCCACAAACGCTGGGGCTGTCTCTTTCTGTACTCTCCCAAAGTCCAATACTATCTGCCTGGGCTGCTGAGCCGGAGCCAGCTCAGCAATTCCGAACGTCCAGGGATTCCTCCCACACCAAAGGTGCCGGCACCAAAAGCTCTTGCTGCTCTTCCAGTATCCAGGCAACTGCATTCACTGCCCCACAAACGCTGGGGCTGTCTCTTTCTGTACTCTCCCAAAGTCCAATACTATCTGCCTGGGCTGCTGAGCCGGAGCCAGCTCAGCAATTCCGAACGTCCAGGGATTCCTCCCACACCAAAGGTGCCGGCACCAAAAGCTCTTGCTGCTCTTCCAGTATCCAGGCAACTGCATTCACTGCCCCACAAACGCTGGGGCTGTCTCTTTCTGTACTCTCCCAAAGTCCAATACTATCTGCCTGGGCTGCTGAGCCGGAGCCAGCTCAGCAATTCCGAACGTCCAGGGATTCCTCCCACACCAAAGGTGCCGGCACCAAAAGCTCTTGCTGCTCTTCCAGTATCCAGGCAACCGCATTCACTGCCCCACAAACGCTGGGGCTGTCTCTTTCTGTACTCTCCCAAAGTCCAATACTATCTGCCTGGGCTGCTGAGCCGGAGCCAGCTCAGCAATTCCGAACGTCCAGGGATTCCTCCCACACCAAAGGTGCCGGCACCAAAAGCTCTTGCTGCTCTTCCAGTATCCAGGCAACCGCATTCACTGCCCCACAAACGCTGGGGCTGTCTCTTTCTGTACTCTCCCAAAGTCCAATACTATCTGCCTGGGCTGCTGAGCCGGAGCCAGCTCAGCAATTCCGAACGTCCAGGGATTCCTCCCACACCAAAGGTGCCGGCACCAAAAGCTCTTGCTGCTCTTCCAGTATCCAGGCAACTGCATTCACTGCCCCACAAACGCTGGGGCTGTCTCTTTCTGTACTCTCCCAAAGTCCAATACTATCTGCCTGGGCTGCTGAGCCGGAGCCAGCTCAGCAATTCCGAACGTCCAGGGATTCCTCCCACACCAAAGGTGCCGGCACCAAAAGCTCTTGCTGCTCTTCCAGTATCCAGGCAACCGCATTCACTGCCCCACAAACGCTGGGGCTGTCTCTTTCTGTACTCTCCCAAAGTCCAATACTATCTGCCTGGGCTGCTGAGCCGGAGCCAGCTCAGCAATTCCGAACGTCCAGGGATTCCTCCCACACCAAAGGTGCCGGCACCAAAAGCTCTTGCTGCTCTTCCAGTATCCAGGCAACCGCATTCACTGCCCCACAAACGCTGGGGCTGTCTCTTTCTGTACTCTCCCAAAGTCCAATACTATCTGCCTGGGCTGCTGAGCCGGAGCCAGCTCAGCAATTCCGAACGTCCAGGGATTCCTCCCACACCAAAGGTGCCGGCACCAAAAGCTCTTGCTGCTCTTCCAGTATCCAGGCAACTGCATTCACTGCCCCACAAACGCTGGGGCTGTCTCTTTCTGTACTCTCCCAAAGTCCAATACTATCTGCCTGGGCTGCTGAGCCGGAGCCAGCTCAGCAATTCCGAACGTCCAGGGATTCCTCCCACACCAAAGGTGCCGGCACCAAAAGCTCTTGCTGCTCTTCCAGTATCCAGGCAACTGCATTCACTGCCCCACAAACGCTGGGGCTGTCTCTTTCTGTACTCTCCCAAAGTCCAATACTATCTGCCTGGGCTGCTGAGCCGGAGCCAGCTCAGCAATTCCGAACGTCCAGGGATTCCTCCCACACCAAAGGTGCCGGCACCAAAAGCTCTTGCTGCTCTTCCAGTATCCAGGCAACCGCATTCACTGCCCCACAAACGCTGGGGCTGTCTCTTTCTGTACTCTCCCAAAGTCCAATACTATCTGCCTGGGCTGCTGAGCCGGAGCCAGCTCAGCAATTCCGAACGTCCAGGGATTCCTCCCACACCAAAGGTGCCGGCACCAAAAGCTCTTGCTGCTCTTCCAGTATCCAGGCAACCGCATTCACTGCCCCACAAACGCTGGGGCTGTCTCTTTCTGTACTCTCCCAAAGTCCAATACTATCTGCCTGGGCTGCTGAGCCGGAGCCAGCTCAGCAATTCCGAACGTCCAGGGATTCCTCCCACACCAAAGGTGCCGGCACCAAAAGCTCTTGCTGCTCTTCCAGTATCCAGGCAACTGCATTCACTGCCCCACAAACGCTGGGGCTGTCTCTTTCTGTACTCTCCCAAAGTCCAATACTATCTGCCTGGGCTGCTGAGCCGGAGCCAGCTCAGCAATTCCGAACGTCCAGGGATTCCTCCCACACCAAAGGTGCCGGCACCAAAAGCTCTTGCTGCTCTTCCAGTATCCAGGCAACTGCATTCACTGCCCCACAAACGCTGGGGCTGTCTCTTTCTGTACTCTCCCAAAGTCCAATACTATCTGCCTGGGCTGCTGAGCCGGAGCCAGCTCAGCAATTCCGAACGTCCAGGGATTCCTCCCACACCAAAGGTGCCGGCACCAAAAGCTCTTGCTGCTCTTCCAGTATCCAGGCAACCGCATTCACTGCCCCACAAACGCTGGGGCTGTCTCTTTCTGTACTCTCCCAAAGTCCAATACTATCTGCCTGGGCTGCTGAGCCGGAGCCAGCTCAGCAATTCCGAACGTCCAGGGATTCCTCCCACACCAAAGGTGCCGGCACCAAAAGCTCTTGCTGCTCTTCCAGTATCCAGGCAACTGCATTCACTGCCCCACAAACGCTGGGGCTGTCTCTTTCTGTACTCTCCCAAAGTCCAATACTATCTGCCTGGGCTGCTGAGCCGGAGCCAGCTCAGCAATTCCGAACGTCCAGGGATTCCTCCCACACCAAAGGTGCCGGCACCAAAAGCTCTTGCTGCTCTTCCAGTATCCAGGCAACTGCATTCACTGCCCCACAAACGCTGGGGCTGTCTCTTTCTGTACTCTCCCAAAGTCCAATACTATCTGCCTGGGCTGCTGAGCCGGAGCCAGCTCAGCAATTCCGAACGTCCAGGGATTCCTCCCACACCAAAGGTGCCGGCACCAAAAGCTCTTGCTGCTCTTCCAGTATCCAGGCAACCGCATTCACTGCCCCACAAACGCTGGGGCTGTCTCTTTCTGTACTCTCCCAAAGTCCAATACTATCTGCCTGGGCTGCTGAGCCGGAGCCAGCTCAGCAATTCCGAACGTCCAGGGATTCCTCCCACACCAAAGGTGCCGGCACCAAAAGCTCTTGCTGCTCTTCCAGTATCCAGGCAACCGCATTCACTGCCCCACAAACGCTGGGGCTGTCTCTTTCTGTACTCTCCCAAAGTCCAATACTATCTGCCTGGGCTGCTGAGCCGGAGCCAGCTCAGCAATTCCGAACGTCCAGGGATTCCTCCCACACCAAAGGTGCCGGCACCAAAAGCTCTTGCTGCTCTTCCAGTATCCAGGCAACCGCATTCACTGCCCCACAAACGCTGGGGCTGTCTCTTTCTGTACTCTCCCAAAGTCCAATACTATCTGCCTGGGCTGCTGAGCCGGAGCCAGCTCAGCAATTCCGAACGTCCAGGGATTCCTCCCACACCAAAGGTGCCGGCACCAAAAGCTCTTGCTGCTCTTCCAGTATCCAGGCAACTGCATTCACTGCCCCACAAACGCTGGGGCTGTCTCTTTCTGTACTCTCCCAAAGTCCAATACTATCTGCCTGGGCTGCTGAGCCGGAGCCAGCTCAGCAATTCCGAACGTCCAGGGATTCCTCCCACACCAAAGGTGCCGGCACCAAAAGCTCTTGCTGCTCTTCCAGTATCCAGGCAACCGCATTCACTGCCCCACAAACGCTGGGGCTGTCTCTTTCTGTACTCTCCCAAAGTCCAATACTATCTGCCTGGGCTGCTGAGCCGGAGCCAGCTCAGCAATTCCGAACGTCCAGGGATTCCTCCCACACCAAAGGTGCCGGCACCAAAAGCTCTTGCTGCTCTTCCAGTATCCAGGCAACTGCATTCACTGCCCCACAAACGCTGGGGCTGTCTCTTTCTGTACTCTCCCAAAGTCCAATACTATCTGCCTGGGCTGCTGAGCCGGAGCCAGCTCAGCAATTCCGAACGTCCAGGGATTCCTCCCACACCAAAGGTGCCGGCACCAAAAGCTCTTGCTGCTCTTCCAGTATCCAGGCAACTGCATTCACTGCCCCACAAACGCTGGGGCTGTCTCTTTCTGTACTCTCCCAAAGTCCAATACTATCTGCCTGGGCTGCTGAGCCGGAGCCAGCTCAGCAATTCCGAACGTCCAGGGATTCCTCCCACACCAAAGGTGCCGGCACCAAAAGCTCTTGCTGCTCTTCCAGTATCCAGGCAACCGCATTCACTGCCCCACAAACGCTGGGGCTGTCTCTTTCTGTACTCTCCCAAAGTCCAATACTATCTGCCTGGGCTGCTGAGCCGGAGCCAGCTCAGCAATTCCGAACGTCCAGGGATTCCTCCCACACCAAAGGTGCCGGCACCAAAAGCTCTTGCTGCTCTTCCAGTATCCAGGCAACTGCATTCACTGCCCCACAAACGCTGGGGCTGTCTCTTTCTGTACTCTCCCAAAGTCCAATACTATCTGCCTGGGCTGCTGAGCCGGAGCCAGCTCAGCAATTCCGAACGTCCAGGGATTCCTCCCACACCAAAGGTGCCGGCACCAAAAGCTCTTGCTGCTCTTCCAGTATCCAGGCAACCGCATTCACTGCCCCACAAACGCTGGGGCTGTCTCTTTCTGTACTCTCCCAAAGTCCAATACTATCTGCCTGGGCTGCTGAGCCGGAGCCAGCTCAGCAATTCCGAACGTCCAGGGATTCCTCCCACACCAAAGGTGCCGGCACCAAAAGCTCTTGCTGCTCTTCCAGTATCCAGGCAACTGCATTCACTGCCCCACAAACGCTGGGGCTGTCTCTTTCTGTACTCTCCCAAAGTCCAATACTATCTGCCTGGGCTGCTGAGCCGGAGCCAGCTCAGCAATTCCGAACGTCCAGGGATTCCTCCCACACCAAAGGTGCCGGCACCAAAAGCTCTTGCTGCTCTTCCAGTATCCAGGCAACTGCATTCACTGCCCCACAAACGCTGGGGCTGTCTCTTTCTGTACTCTCCCAAAGTCCAATACTATCTGCCTGGGCTGCTGAGCCGGAGCCAGCTCAGCAATTCCGAACGTCCAGGGATTCCTCCCACACCAAAGGTGCCGGCACCAAAAGCTCTTGCTGCTCTTCCAGTATCCAGGCAACTGCATTCACTGCCCCACAAACGCTGGGGCTGTCTCTTTCTGTACTCTCCCAAAGTCCAATACTATCTGCCTGGGCTGCTGAGCCGGAGCCAGCTCAGCAATTCCGAACGTCCAGGGATTCCTCCCACACCAAAGGTGCCGGCACCAAAAGCTCTTGCTGCTCTTCCAGTATCCAGGCAACCGCATTCACTGCCCCACAAACGCTGGGGCTGTCTCTTTCTGTACTCTCCCAAAGTCCAATACTATCTGCCTGGGCTGCTGAGCCGGAGCCAGCTCAGCAATTCCGAACGTCCAGGGATTCCTCCCACACCAAAGGTGCCGGCACCAAAAGCTCTTGCTGCTCTTCCAGTATCCAGGCAACTGCATTCACTGCCCCACAAACGCTGGGGCTGTCTCTTTCTGTACTCTCCCAAAGTCCAATACTATCTGCCTGGGCTGCTGAGCCGGAGCCAGCTCAGCAATTCCGAACGTCCAGGGATTCCTCCCACACCAAAGGTGCCGGCACCAAAAGCTCTTGCTGCTCTTCCAGTATCCAGGCAACTGCATTCACTGCCCCACAAACGCTGGGGCTGTCTCTTTCTGTACTCTCCCAAAGTCCAATACTATCTGCCTGGGCTGCTGAGCCGGAGCCAGCTCAGCAATTCCGAACGTCCAGGGATTCCTCCCACACCAAAGGTGCCGGCACCAAAAGCTCTTGCTGCTCTTCCAGTATCCAGGCAACTGCATTCACTGCCCCACAAACGCTGGGGCTGTCTCTTTCTGTACTCTCCCAAAGTCCAATACTATCTGCCTGGGCTGCTGAGCCGGAGCCAGCTCAGCAATTCCGAACGTCCAGGGATTCCTCCCACACCAAAGGTGCCGGCACCAAAAGCTCTTGCTGCTCTTCCAGTATCCAGGCAACTGCATTCACTGCCCCACAAACGCTGGGGCTGTCTCTTTCTGTACTCTCCCAAAGTCCAATACTATCTGCCTGGGCTGCTGAGCCGGAGCCAGCTCAGCAATTCCGAACGTCCAGGGATTCCTCCCACACCAAAGGTGCCGGCACCAAAAGCTCTTGCTGCTCTTCCAGTATCCAGGCAACTGCATTCACTGCCCCACAAACGCTGGGGCTGTCTCTTTCTGTACTCTCCCAAAGTCCAATACTATCTGCCTGGGCTGCTGAGCCGGAGCCAGCTCAGCAATTCCGAACGTCCAGGGATTCCTCCCACACCAAAGGTGCCAAAACCAAAAGCTCTTGCTGCTCTTCCAGTATCCAGGCAACTGCATTCACTGCCCCACAAACGCTGGGGCTGTCTCTTTCTGTACTCTCCCAAAGTCCAATACTATCTGCCTGGGCTGCTGAGCCGGAGCCAGCTCAGCAATTCCGAACGTCCAGGGATTCCTCCCACACCAAAGGTGCCGGCACCAAAAGCTCTTGCTGCTCTTCCAGTATCCAGGCAACTGCATTCACTGCCCCACAAACGCTGGGGCTGTCTCTTTCTGTACTCTCCCAAAGTCCAATACTATCTGCCTGGGCTGCTGAGCCGGAGCCAGCTCAGCAATTCCGAACGTCCAGGGATTCCTCCCACACCAAAGGTGCCGGCACCAAAAGCTCTTGCTGCTCTTCCAGTATCCAGGCAACTGCATTCACTGCCCCACAAACGCTGGGGCTGTCTCTTTCTGTACTCTCCCAAAGTCCAATACTATCTGCCTGGGCTGCTGAGCCGGAGCCAGCTCAGCAATTCCGAACGTCCAGGGATTCCTCCCACACCAAAGGTGCCGGCACCAAAAGCTCTTGCTGCTCTTCCAGTATCCAGGCAACCGCATTCACTGCCCCACAAACGCTGGGGCTGTCTCTTTCTGTACTCTCCCAAAGTCCAATACTATCTGCCTGGGCTGCTGAGCCGGAGCCAGCTCAGCAATTCCGAACGTCCAGGGATTCCTCCCACACCAAAGGTGCCGGCACCAAAAGCTCTTGCTGCTCTTCCAGTATCCAGGCAACTGCATTCACTGCCCCACAAACGCTGGGGCTGTCTCTTTCTGTACTCTCCCAAAGTCCAATACTATCTGCCTGGGCTGCTGAGCCGGAGCCAGCTCAGCAATTCCGAACGTCCAGGGATTCCTCCCACACCAAAGGTGCCGGCACCAAAAGCTCTTGCTGCTCTTCCAGTATCCAGGCAACTGCATTCACTGCCCCACAAACGCTGGGGCTGTCTCTTTCTGTACTCTCCCAAAGTCCAATACTATCTGCCTGGGCTGCTGAGCCGGAGCCAGCTCAGCAATTCCGAACGTCCAGGGATTCCTCCCACACCAAAGGTGCCGGCACCAAAAGCTCTTGCTGCTCTTCCAGTATCCAGGCAACTGCATTCACTGCCCCACAAACGCTGGGGCTGTCTCTTTCTGTACTCTCCCAAAGTCCAATACTATCTGCCTGGGCTGCTGAGCCGGAGCCAGCTCAGCAATTCCGAACGTCCAGGGATTCCTCCCACACCAAAGGTGCCGGCACCAAAAGCTCTTGCTGCTCTTCCAGTATCCAGGCAACTGCATTCACTGCCCCACAAACGCTGGGGCTGTCTCTTTCTGTACTCTCCCAAAGTCCAATACTATCTGCCTGGGCTGCTGAGCCGGAGCCAGCTCAGCAATTCCGAACGTCCAGGGATTCCTCCCACACCAAAGGTGCCGGCACCAAAAGCTCTTGCTGCTCTTCCAGTATCCAGGCAACCGCATTCACTGCCCCACAAACGCTGGGGCTGTCTCTTTCTGTACTCTCCCAAAGTCCAATACTATCTGCCTGGGCTGCTGAGCCGGAGCCAGCTCAGCAATTCCGAACGTCCAGGGATTCCTCCCACACCAAAGGTGCCGGCACCAAAAGCTCTTGCTGCTCTTCCAGTATCCAGGCAACCGCATTCACTGCCCCACAAACGCTGGGGCTGTCTCTTTCTGTACTCTCCCAAAGTCCAATACTATCTGCCTGGGCTGCTGAGCCGGAGCCAGCTCAGCAATTCCGAACGTCCAGGGATTCCTCCCACACCAAAGGTGCCGGCACCAAAAGCTCTTGCTGCTCTTCCAGTATCCAGGCAACTGCATTCACTGCCCCACAAACGCTGGGGCTGTCTCTTTCTGTACTCTCCCAAAGTCCAATACTATCTGCCTGGGCTGCTGAGCCGGAGCCAGCTCAGCAATTCCGAACGTCCAGGGATTCCTCCCACACCAAAGGTGCCGGCACCAAAAGCTCTTGCTGCTCTTCCAGTATCCAGGCAACTGCATTCACTGCCCCACAAACGCTGGGGCTGTCTCTTTCTGTACTCTCCCAAAGTCCAATACTATCTGCCTGGGCTGCTGAGCCGGAGCCAGCTCAGCAATTCCGAACGTCCAGGGATTCCTCCCACACCAAAGGTGCCGGCACCAAAAGCTCTTGCTGCTCTTCCAGTATCCAGGCAACCGCATTCACTGCCCCACAAACGCTGGGGCTGTCTCTTTCTGTACTCTCCCAAAGTCCAATACTATCTGCCTGGGCTGCTGAGCCGGAGCCAGCTCAGCAATTCCGAACGTCCAGGGATTCCTCCCACACCAAAGGTGCCGGCACCAAAAGCTCTTGCTGCTCTTCCAGTATCCAGGCAACCGCATTCACTGCCCCACAAACGCTGGGGCTGTCTCTTTCTGTACTCTCCCAAAGTCCAATACTATCTGCCTGGGCTGCTGAGCCGGAGCCAGCTCAGCAATTCCGAACGTCCAGGGATTCCTCCCACACCAAAGGTGCCGGCACCAAAAGCTCTTGCTGCTCTTCCAGTATCCAGGCAACCGCATTCACTGCCCCACAAACGCTGGGGCTGTCTCTTTCTGTACTCTCCCAAAGTCCAATACTATCTGCCTGGGCTGCTGAGCCGGAGCCAGCTCAGCAATTCCGAACGTCCAGGGATTCCTCCCACACCAAAGGTGCCGGCACCAAAAGCTCTTGCTGCTCTTCCAGTATCCAGGCAACTGCATTCACTGCCCCACAAACGCTGGGGCTGTCTCTTTCTGTACTCTCCCAAAGTCCAATACTATCTGCCTGGGCTGCTGAGCCGGAGCCAGCTCAGCAATTCCGAACGTCCAGGGATTCCTCCCACACCAAAGGTGCCGGCACCAAAAGCTCTTGCTGCTCTTCCAGTATCCAGGCAACTGCATTCACTGCCCCACAAACGCTGGGGCTGTCTCTTTCTGTACTCTCCCAAAGTCCAATACTATCTGCCTGGGCTGCTGAGCCGGAGCCAGCTCAGCAATTCCGAACGTCCAGGGATTCCTCCCACACCAAAGGTGCCGGGACCAAAAGCTCTTGCTGCTCTTCCAGTATCCAGGCAACTGCATTCACTGCCCCACAAACGCTGGGGCTGTCTCTTTCTCTACTCTCCCAAAGTCCAATACTATCTGCCTGGGCTGCTGAGCCGGAGCCAGCTCAGCAATTCCGAACGTCCAGGGATTCCTCCCACACCAAAGGTGCCGGCACCAAAAGCTCTTGCTGCTCTTCCAGTATCCAGGCAACTGCATTCACTGCCCCACAAACGCTGGGGCTGTCTCTTTCTGTACTCTCCCAAAGTCCAATACTATCTGCCTGGGCTGCTGAGCCGGAGCCAGCTCAGCAATTCCGAACGTCCAGGGATTCCTCCCACACCAAAGGTGCCGGCACCAAAAGCTCTTGCTGCTCTTCCAGTATCCAGGCAACCGCATTCACTGCCCCACAAACGCTGGGGCTGTCTCTTTCTGGACTCTCCCAAAGTCCAATACTATCTGCCTGGGCTGCTGAGCCGGAGCCAGCTCACCAATTCCGAACGTCCAGGGATTCCTCCCACACCAAAGGTGCCGGCACCAAAAGCTCTTGCTGCTCTTCCAGTATCCAGGCAACCGCATTCACTGCCCCACAAACGCTGGGGCTGTCTCTTTCTGTACTCTCCCAAAGTCCAATACTATCTGCCTGGGCTGCTGAGCCGGAGCCAGCTCAGCAATTCCGAACGTCCAGGGATTCCTCCCACACCAAAGGTGCCGGGACCAAAAGCTCTTGCTGCTCTTCCAGTATCCAGGCAACCGCATTCACTGCCCCACAAACGCTGGGGCTGTCTCTTTCTGTACTCTCCCAAAGTCCAATACTATCTGCCTGGGCTGCTGAGCCGGAGCCAGCTCACCAATTCCGAACGTCCAGGGATTCCTCCCACACCAAAGGTGCCGGGACCAAAAGCTCTTGCTGCTCTTCCAGTATCCAGGCAACTGCATTCACTGCCCCACAAACGCTGGGGCTGTCTCTTTCTGGACTCTCCCAAAGTCCAATACTATCTGCCTGGGCTGCTGAGCCGGAGCCAGTGTAGCAATTCCGAACGTCCAGGGATTCCTCCCACACCAAAGGTGCCGGCACCAAAAGCTCTTGCTGCTCTTCCAGTATCCAGGCAACTGCATTCACTGCCCCACAAACGCTGGGGCTGTCTCTTTCTGGACTCTCCCAAAGTCCAATACTATCTGCCTGGGCTGCTGAGCCGGAGCCAGCTCAGCAATTCCGAACGTCCAGGGATTCCTCCCACACCAAAGGTGCCGGCACCAAAAGCTCTTGCTGCTCTTCCAGTATCCAGGCAACCGCATTCACTGCCCCACAAACGCTGGGGCTGTCTCTTTCTCTACTCTCCCAAAGTCCAATACTATCTGCCTGGGCTGCTGAGCCGGAGCCAGCTCACCAATTCCGAACGTCCAGGGATTCCTCCCACACCAAAGGTGCCGGCACCAAAAGCTCTTGCTGCTCTTCCAGTATCCAGGCAACTGCATTCACTGCCCCACAAACGCTGGGGCTGTCTCTTTCTCTACTCTCCCAAAGTCCAATACTATCTGCCTGGGCTGCTGAGCCTGGTGCTGACTAGCAATTCCGAACGTCCAGGGATTCCTCCCACACCAAAGGTGCCGGCACCAAAAGCTCTTGCTGCTCTTCCAGTATCCAGGCAACTGCATTCACTGCCCCACAAACGCTGGGGCTGTCTCTTTCTGCACTCTCCCAAAGTCCAATACTATCTGCCTGGGCTGCTGAGCCGGAGCCAGCTCACCAATTCCGAACGTCCAGGGATTCCTCCCACACCAAAGGTGCCGGGACCAAAAGCTCTTGCTGCTCTTCCAGTATCCAGGCAACTGCATTCACTGCCCCACAAACGCTGGGGCTGTCTCTTTCTCTACTCTCCCAAAGTCCAATACTATCTGCCTGGGCTGCTGAGCCGGAGCCAGCTCAGCAATTCCGAACGTCCAGGGATTCCTCCCACACCAAAGGTGCCGGCACCAAAAGCTCTTGCTGCTCTTCCAGTATCCAGGCAACTGCATTCACTGCCCCACAAACGCTGGGGCTGTCTCTTTCTGTACTCTCCCAAAGTCCAATACTATCTGCCTGGGCTGCTGAGCCGGAGCCAGCTCAGCAATTCCGAACGTCCAGGGATTCCTCCCACACCAAAGGTGCCGGCACCAAAAGCTCTTGCTGCTCTTCCAGTATCCAGGCAACCGCATTCACTGCCCCACAAACGCTGGGGCTGTCTCTTTCTCTACTCTCCCAAAGTCCAATACTATCTGCCTGGGCTGCTGAGCCGGAGCCAGCTCACCAATTCCGAACGTCCAGGGATTCCTCCCACACCAAAGGTGCCGGCACCAAAAGCTCTTGCTGCTCTTCCAGTATCCAGGCAACCGCATTCACTGCCCCACAAACGCTGGGGCTGTCTCTTTCTGTACTCTCCCAAAGTCCAATACTATCTGCCTGGGCTGCTGAGCCGGAGCCAGCTCAGCAATTCCGAACGTCCAGGGATTCCTCCCACACCAAAGGTGCCGGGACCAAAAGCTCTTGCTGCTCTTCCAGTATCCAGGCAACTGCATTCACTGCCCCACAAACGCTGGGGCTGTCTCTTTCTGTACTCTCCCAAAGTCCAATACTATCTGCCTGGGCTGCTGAGCCGGAGCCAGCTCACCAATTCCGAACGTCCAGGGATTCCTCCCACACCAAAGGTGCCGGCACCAAAAGCTCTTGCTGCTCTTCCAGTATCCAGGCAACCGCATTCACTGCCCCACAAACGCTGGGGCTGTCTCTTTCTGTACTCTCCCAAAGTCCAATACTATCTGCCTGGGCTGCTGAGCCGGAGCCAGCTCAGCAATTCCGAACGTCCAGGGATTCCTCCCACACCAAAGGTGCCGGCACCAAAAGCTCTTGCTGCTCTTCCAGTATCCAGGCAACTGCATTCACTGCCCCACAAACGCTGGGGCTGTCTCTTTCTGGACTCTCCCAAAGTCCAATACTATCTGCCTGGGCTGCTGGCCTGGAGCCAGCGCAGCAATTCCGAACGTCCAGGGATTCCTCCCACACCAAAGGTGCCGGCACCAAAAGCTCTTGCTGCTCTTCCAGTATCCAGGCAACTGCATTCACTGCCCCACAAACGCTGGGGCTGTCTCTTTCTGGACTCTCCCAAAGTCCAATACTATCTGCCTGGGCTGCTGAGCCGGAGCCAGCTCAGCAATTCCGAACGTCCAGGGATTCCTCCCACACCAAAGGTGCCGGCACCAAAAGCTCTTGCTGCTCTTCCAGTATCCAGGCAACTGCATTCACTGCCCCACAAACGCTGGGGCTGTCTCTTTCTGTCCTCTCCCAAAGTCCAATACTATCTGCCTGGGCTGCTGAGCCGGAGCCAGCTCAGCAATTCCGAACGTCCAGGGATTCCTCCCACACCAAAGGTGCCGGGACCAAAAGCTCTTGCTGCTCTTCCAGTATCCAGGCAACTGCATTCACTGCCCCACAAACGCTGGGGCTGTCTCTTTCTCTACTCTCCCAAAGTCCAATACTATCTGCCTGGGCTGCTGAGCCGGAGCACACTAGCAATAGCGAACGTCCAGGGATTCCTCCCACACCAAAGGTGCCGGCACCAAAAGCTCTTGCTGCTCTTCCAGTATCCAGGCAACTGCATTCACTGCCCCACAAACGCTGGGGCTGTCTCTTTCTGGACTCTCCCAAAGTCCAATACTATCTGCCTGGGCTGCTGAGCCGGAGCCAGCTCACCAATTCCGAACGTCCAGGGATTCCTCCCACACCAAAGGTGCCGGCACCAAAAGCTCTTGCTGCTCTTCCAGTATCCAGGCAACCGCATTCACTGCCCCACAAACGCTGGGGCTGTCTCTTTCTCTACTCTCCCAAAGTCCAATACTATCTGCCTGGGCTGCTGAGCCGGAGCCAGCTCAGCAATTCCGAACGTCCAGGGATTCCTCCCACACCAAAGGTGCCGGCACCAAAAGCTCTTGCTGCTCTTCCAGTATCCAGGCAACTGCATTCACTGCCCCACAAACGCTGGGGCTGTCTCTTTCTGTCCTCTCCCAAAGTCCAATACTATCTGCCTGGACTGCTGGCCTGGAGCCAGCTCAGCAATTCCGAACGTCCAGGGATTCCTCCCACACCAAAGGTGCCGGCACCAAAAGCTCTTGCTGCTCTTCCAGTATCCAGGCAACCGCATTCACTGCCCCACAAACGCTGGGGCTGTCTCTTTCTGGACTCTCCCAAAGTCCAATACTATCTGCCTGGGCTGCTGAGCCGGAGCCAGCTCAGCAATTCCGAACGTCCAGGGATTCCTCCCACACCAAAGGTGCCGGCACCAAAAGCTCTTGCTGCTCTTCCAGTATCCAGGCAACTGCATTCACTGCCCCACAAACGCTGGGGCTGTCTCTTTCTGTACTCTCCCAAAGTCCAATACTATCTGCCTGGGCTGCTGAGCCGGAGCCAGCTCAGCAATTCCGAACGTCCAGGGATTCCTCCCACACCAAAGGTGCCGGCACCAAAAGCTCTTGCTGCTCTTCCAGTATCCAGGCAACTGCATTCACTGCCCCACAAACGCTGGGGCTGTCTCTTTCTGGACTCTCCCAAAGTCCAATACTATCTGCCTGGGCTGCTGAGCCGGAGCCAGCTCAGCAATTCCGAACGTCCAGGGATTCCTCCCACACCAAAGGTGCCGGCACCAAAAGCTCTTGCTGCTCTTCCAGTATCCAGGCAACTGCATTCACTGCCCCACAAACGCTGGGGCTGTCTCTTTCTGTACTCTCCCAAAGTCCAATACTATCTGCCTGGGCTGCTGAGCCGGAACCAGCTTAGCAATAGCGAACGTCCAGGGATTCCTCCCACACCAAAGGTGCCGGGACCAAAAGCTCTTGCTGCTCTTCCAGTATCCAGGCAACTGCATTCACTGCCCCACAAACGCTGGGGCTGTCTCTTTCTGGACTCTCCCAAAGTCCAATACTATCTGCCTGGGCTGCTGAGCCGGAGCCAGCTCAGCAATTCCGAACGTCCAGGGATTCCTCCCACACCAAAGGTGCCGGCACCAAAAGCTCTTGCTGCTCTTCCAGTATCCAGGCAACTGCATTCACTGCCCCACAAACGCTGGGGCTGTCTCTTTCTCTACTCTCCCAAAGTCCAATACTATCTGCCTGGGCTGCTGAGCCGGAGCCAGCTCAGCAATTCCGAACGTCCAGGGATTCCTCCCACACCAAAGGTGCCGGCACCAAAAGCTCTTGCTGCTCTTCCAGTATCCAGGCAACTGCATTCACTGCCCCACAAACGCTGGGGCTGTCTCTTTCTGTACTCTCCCAAAGTCCAATACTATCTGCCTGGGCTGCTGAGCCGGAGCCAGCTCAGCAATTCCGAACGTCCAGGGATTCCTCCCACACCAAAGGTGCCGGCACCAAAAGCTCTTGCTGCTCTTCCAGTATCCAGGCAACTGCATTCACTGCCCCACAAACGCTGGGGCTGTCTCTTTCTCTACTCTCCCAAAGTCCAATACTATCTGCCTGGGCTGCTGAGCCGGAGCCAGCTCAGCAATTCCGAACGTCCAGGGATTCCTCCCACACCAAAGGTGCCGGCACCAAAAGCTCTTGCTGCTCTTCCAGTATCCAGGCAACTGCATTCACTGCCCCACAAACGCTGGGGCTGTCTCTTTCTGTACTCTCCCAAAGTCCAATACTATCTGCCTGGGCTGCTGAGCCGGAGCCAGCTCAGCAATTCCGAACGTCCAGGGATTCCTCCCACACCAAAGGTGCCGGCACCAAAAGCTCTTGCTGCTCTTCCAGTATCCAGGCAACTGCATTCACTGCCCCACAAACGCTGGGGCTGTCTCTTTCTGGACTCTCCCAAAGTCCAATACTATCTGCCTGGGCTGCTGAGCCGGAGCCAGCTCACCAATTCCGAACGTCCAGGGATTCCTCCCACACCAAAGGTGCCGGCACCAAAAGCTCTTGCTGCTCTTCCAGTATCCAGGCAACCGCATTCACTGCCCCACAAACGCTGGGGCTGTCTCTTTCTGTCCTCTCCCAAAGTCCAATACTATCTGCCTGGGCTGCTGAGCCGGAGCCAGCTCAGCAATTCCGAACGTCCAGGGATTCCTCCCACACCAAAGGTGCCGGCACCAAAAGCTCTTGCTGCTCTTCCAGTATCCAGGCAACTGCATTCACTGCCCCACAAACGCTGGGGCTGTCTCTTTCTGTACTCTCCCAAAGTCCAATACTATCTGCCTGGGCTGCTGAGCCAGAGCCAGCTCAGCAATTCCGAACGTCCAGGGATTCCTCCCACACCAAAGGTGCCGGCACCAAAAGCTCTTGCTGCTCTTCCAGTATCCAGGCAACTGCATTCACTGCCCCACAAACGCTGGGGCTGTCTCTTTCTGGACTCTCCCAAAGTCCAATACTATCTGCCTGGGCTGCTGAGCCGGAGCCAGCTCAGCAATTCCGAACGTCCAGGGATTCCTCCCACACCAAAGGTGCCGGAACCAAAAGCTCTTGCTGCTCTTCCAGTATCCAGGCAACTGCATTCACTGCCCCACAAACGCTGGGGCTGTCTCTTTCTGTCCTCTCCCAAAGTCCAATACTATCTGCCTGGGCTGCTGAGCCGGAGCCAGCTCAGCAATTCCGAACGTCCAGGGATTCCTCCCACACCAAAGGTGCCGGCACCAAAAGCTCTTGCTGCTCTTCCAGTATCCAGGCAACTGCATTCACTGCCCCACAAACGCTGGGGCTGTCTCTTTCTGTACTCTCCCAAAGTCCAATACTATCTGCCTGGGCTGCTGAGCCGCAGCCAGTTCACCAATTCCGAACGTCCAGGGATTCCTCCCACACCAAAGGTGCCGGCACCAAAAGCTCTTGCTGCTCTTCCAGTATCCAGGCAACTGCATTCACTGCCCCACAAACGCTGGGGCTGTCTCTTTCTCTACTCTCCCAAAGTCCAATACTATCTGCCTGGGCTGCTGAGCCGGAGCCAGCTCAGCAATTCCGAACGTCCAGGGATTCCTCCCACACCAAAGGTGCCGGCACCAAAAGCTCTTGCTGCTCTTCCAGTATCCAGGCAACTGCATTCACTGCCCCACAAACGCTGGGGCTGTCTCTTTCTGTACTCTCCCAAAGTCCAATACTATCTGCCTGGGCTGCTGAGCCGGAGCCAGCTCAGCAATTCCGAACGTCCAGGGATTCCTCCCACACCAAAGGTGCCGGCACCAAAAGCTCTTGCTGCTCTTCCAGTATCCAGGCAACCGCATTCACTGCCCCACAAACGCTGGGGCTGTCTCTTTCTGTACTCTCCCAAAGTCCAATACTATCTGCCTGGGCTGCTGAGCCGGAGCCAGCTCAGCAATTCCGAACGTCCAGGGATTCCTCCCACACCAAAGGTGCCGGCACCAAAAGCTCTTGCTGCTCTTCCAGTATCCAGGCAACCGCATTCACTGCCCCACAAACGCTGGGGCTGTCTCTTTCTGGACTCTCCCAAAGTCCAATACTATCTGCCTGGGCTGCTGAGCCGGAGCCAGCTCAGCAATTCCGAACGTCCAGGGATTCCTCCCACACCAAAGGTGCCGGCACCAAAAGCTCTTGCTGCTCTTCCAGTATCCAGGCAACTGCATTCACTGCCCCACAAACGCTGGGGCTGTCTCTTTCTGCACTCTCCCAAAGTCCAATACTATCTGCCTGGGCTGCTGAGCCGGAGCCAGCTCAGCAATAGCGAACGTCCAGGGATTCCTCCCACACCAAAGGTGCCGGCACCAAAAGCTCTTGCTGCTCTTCCAGTATCCAGGCAACTGCATTCACTGCCCCACAAACGCTGGGGCTGTCTCTTTCTGGACTCTCCCAAAGTCCAATACTATCTGCCTGGGCTGCTGAGCCGGAGCCAGCTCAGCAATTCCGAACGTCCAGGGATTCCTCCCACACCAAAGGTGCCGGCACCAAAAGCTCTTGCTGCTCTTCCAGTATCCAGGCAACTGCATTCACTGCCCCACAAACGCTGGGGCTGTCTCTTTCTCTACTCTCCCAAAGTCCAATACTATCTGCCTGGGCTGCTGAGCCGGAGCCAGCTCAGCAATTCCGAACGTCCAGGGATTCCTCCCACACCAAAGGTGCCGGCACCAAAAGCTCTTGCTGCTCTTCCAGTATCCAGGCAACTGCATTCACTGCCCCACAAACGCTGGGGCTGTCTCTTTCTGGACTCTCCCAAAGTCCAATACTATCTGCCTGGGCTGCTGAGCCGGAGCCAGCTCAGCAATTCCGAACGTCCAGGGATTCCTCCCACACCAAAGGTGCCGGCACCAAAAGCTCTTGCTGCTCTTCCAGTATCCAGGCAACTGCATTCACTGCCCCACAAACGCTGGGGCTGTCTCTTTCTGGACTCTCCCAAAGTCCAATACTATCTGCCTGGGCTGCTGAGCCGGAGCCAACTAGCAATAGCGAACGTCCAGGGATTCCTCCCACACCAAAGGTGCCGGCACCAAAAGCTCTTGCTGCTCTTCCAGTATCCAGGCAACTGCATTCACTGCCCCACAAACGCTGGGGCTGTCTCTTTCTGGACTCTCCCAAAGTCCAATACTATCTGCCTGGGCTGCTGAGCCGGAGCCAGCTCAGCAATTCCGAACGTCCAGGGATTCCTCCCACACCAAAGGTGCCGGCACCAAAAGCTCTTGCTGCTCTTCCAGTATCCAGGCAACTGCATTCACTGCCCCACAAACGCTGGGGCTGTCTCTTTCTCTACTCTCCCAAAGTCCAATACTATCTGCCTGGGCTGCTGAGCCGGAGCCAGCTCAGCAATTCCGAACGTCCAGGGATTCCTCCCACACCAAAGGTGCCGGCACCAAAAGCTCTTGCTGCTCTTCCAGTATCCAGGCAACTGCATTCACTGCCCCACAAACGCTGGGGCTGTCTCTTTCTGCACTCTCCCAAAGTCCAATACTATCTGCCTGGGCTGCTGAGCCGGAGCCAGCTCAGCAATTCCGAACGTCCAGGGATTCCTCCCACACCAAAGGTGCCGGCACCAAAAGCTCTTGCTGCTCTTCCAGTATCCAGGCAACTGCATTCACTGCCCCACAAACGCTGGGGCTGTCTCTTTCTGGACTCTCCCAAAGTCCAATACTATCTGCCTGGGCTGCTGAGCCGGAGCCAGCTCACCAATTCCGAACGTCCAGGGATTCCTCCCACACCAAAGGTGCCAAAAACAAAAGCTCTTGCTGCTCTTCCAGTATCCAGGCAACTGCATTCACTGCCCCACAAACGCTGGGGCTGTCTCTTTCTGTCCTCTCCCAAAGTCCAATACTATCTGCCTGGGCTGCTGAGCCGGAGCCAGCTCAGCAATTCCGAACGTCCAGGGATTCCTCCCACACCAAAGGTGCCGGCACCAAAAGCTCTTGCTGCTCTTCCAGTATCCAGGCAACCGCATTCACTGCCCCACAAACGCTGGGGCTGTCTCTTTCTGGACTCTCCCAAAGTCCAATACTATCTGCCTGGGCTGCTGAGCCGGAGCCAGCTCAGCAATAGCGAACGTCCAGGGATTCCTCCCACACCAAAGGTGCCGGCACCAAAAGCTCTTGCTGCTCTTCCAGTATCCAGGCAACCGCATTCACTGCCCCACAAACGCTGGGGCTGTCTCTTTCTGGACTCTCCCAAAGTCCAATACTATCTGCCTGGGCTGCTGAGCCGGAGCCAGCTCACCAATTCCGAACGTCCAGGGATTCCTCCCACACCAAAGGTGCCGGCACCAAAAGCTCTTGCTGCTCTTCCAGTATCCAGGCAACCGCATTCACTGCCCCACAAACGCTGGGGCTGTCTCTTTCTGGACTCTCCCAAAGTCCAATACTATCTGCCTGGGCTGCTGAGCCGGAGCCAGCTCAGCAATTCCGAACGTCCAGGGATTCCTCCCACACCAAAGGTGCCGGCACCAAAAGCTCTTGCTGCTCTTCCAGTATCCAGGCAACCGCATTCACTGCCCCACAAACGCTGGGGCTGTCTCTTTCTGGACTCTCCCAAAGTCCAATACTATCTGCCTGGGCTGCTGAGCCGGAGCCAGCTCAGCAATTCCGAACGTCCAGGGATTCCTCCCACACCAAAGGTGCCGGCACCAAAAGCTCTTGCTGCTCTTCCAGTATCCAGGCAACCGCATTCACTGCCCCACAAACGCTGGGGCTGTCTCTTTCTGGACTCTCCCAAAGTCCAATACTATCTGCCTGGGCTGCTGAGCCGGAGCCAGCTCAGCAATTCCGAACGTCCAGGGATTCCTCCCACACCAAAGGTGCCGGCACCAAAAGCTCTTGCTGCTCTTCCAGTATCCAGGCAACCGCATTCACTGCCCCACAAACGCTGGGGCTGTCTCTTTCTGTACTCTCCCAAAGTCCAATACTATCTGCCTGGGCTGCTGAGCCGGAGCCAGCTCAGCAATTCCGAACGTCCAGGGATTCCTCCCACACCAAAGGTGCCGGCACCAAAAGCTCTTGCTGCTCTTCCAGTATCCAGGCAACCGCATTCACTGCCCCACAAACGCTGGGGCTGTCTCTTTCTCTACTCTCCCAAAGTCCAATACTATCTGCCTGGGCTGCTGAGCCGGAGCCAGCTCAGCAATTCCGAACGTCCAGGGATTCCTCCCACACCAAAGGTGCCGGCACCAAAAGCTCTTGCTGCTCTTCCAGTATCCAGGCAACCGCATTCACTGCCCCACAAACGCTGGGGCTGTCTCTTTCTGGACTCTCCCAAAGTCCAATACTATCTGCCTGGGCTGCTGAGCCGGAGCCAGCTCAGCAATTCCGAACGTCCAGGGATTCCTCCCACACCAAAGGTGCCGGGACCAAAAGCTCTTGCTGCTCTTCCAGTATCCAGGCAACCGCATTCACTGCCCCACAAACGCTGGGGCTGTCTCTTTCTCTACTCTCCCAAAGTCCAATACTATCTGCCTGGGCTGCTGAGCCGGAGCCAGCTCAGCAATTCCGAACGTCCAGGGATTCCTCCCACACCAAAGGTGCCGGCACCAAAAGCTCTTGCTGCTCTTCCAGTATCCAGGCAACTGCATTCACTGCCCCACAAACGCTGGGGCTGTCTCTTTCTGGACTCTCCCAAAGTCCAATACTATCTGCCTGGGCTGCTGAGCCGGAGCCAACTAGCAAGAGCGAACGTCCAGGGATTCCTCCCACACCAAAGGTGCCGGCACCAAAAGCTCTTGCTGCTCTTCCAGTATCCAGGCAACCGCATTCACTGCCCCACAAACGCTGGGGCTGTCTCTTTCTCTACTCTCCCAAAGTCCAATACTATCTGCCTGGGCTGCTGAGCCGGAGCCAGCTCAGCAATTCCGAACGTCCAGGGATTCCTCCCACACCAAAGGTGCCGGCACCAAAAGCTCTTGCTGCTCTTCCAGTATCCAGGCAACCGCATTCACTGCCCCACAAACGCTGGGGCTGTCTCTTTCTGGACTCTCCCAAAGTCCAATACTATCTGCCTGGGCTGCTGAGCCGGAGCCAGCTCACCAATTCCGAACGTCCAGGGATTCCTCCCACACCAAAGGTGCCGGCACCAAAAGCTCTTGCTGCTCTTCCAGTATCCAGGCAACCGCATTCACTGCCCCACAAACGCTGGGGCTGTCTCTTTCTGGACTCTCCCAAAGTCCAATACTATCTGCCTGGGCTGCTGAGCCGGAGCCAGCTCAGCAATTCCGAACGTCCAGGGATTCCTCCCACACCAAAGGTGCCGGCACCAAAAGCTCTTGCTGCTCTTCCAGTATCCAGGCAACCGCATTCACTGCCCCACAAACGCTGGGGCTGTCTCTTTCTGTCCTCTCCCAAAGTCCAATACTATCTGCCTGGGCTGCTGAGCCGGAGCCAGCTCAGCAATTCCGAACGTCCAGGGATTCCTCCCACACCAAAGGTGCCGGCACCAAAAGCTCTTGCTGCTCTTCCAGTATCCAGGCAACCGCATTCACTGCCCCACAAACGCTGGGGCTGTCTCTTTCTGGACTCTCCCAAAGTCCAATACTATCTGCCTGGGCTGCTGAGCCAGTTCTAGCTTCAACCAATTCCGAACGTCCAGGGATTCCTCCCACACCAAAGGTGCCGGCACCAAAAGCTCTTGCTGCTCTTCCAGTATCCAGGCAACCGCATTCACTGCCCCACAAACGCTGGGGCTGTCTCTTTCTCTACTCTCCCAAAGTCCAATACTATCTGCCTGGGCTGCTGAGCCGGAGCCAGCTTTAGCAATTCCGAACGTCCAGGGATTCCTCCCACACCAAAGGTGCCGGCACCAAAAGCTCTTGCTGCTCTTCCAGTATCCAGGCAACCGCATTCACTGCCCCACAAACGCTGGGGCTGTCTCTTTCTGGACTCTCCCAAAGTCCAATACTATCTGCCTGGGCTGCTGAGCCGGAGCCAGCTCAGCAATTCCGAACGTCCAGGGATTCCTCCCACACCAAAGGTGCCGGCACCAAAAGCTCTTGCTGCTCTTCCAGTATCCAGGCAACCGCATTCACTGCCCCACAAACGCTGGGGCTGTCTCTTTCTGGACTCTCCCAAAGTCCAATACTATCTGCCTGGGCTGCTGAGCCGGAGCCAGCTCAGCAATTCCGAACGTCCAGGGATTCCTCCCACACCAAAGGTGCCGGGACCAAAAGCTCTTGCTGCTCTTCCAGTATCCAGGCAACCGCATTCACTGCCCCACAAACGCTGGGGCTGTCTCTTTCTGGACTCTCCCAAAGTCCAATACTATCTGCCTGGGCTGCTGAGCCGGAGCCAGCTCAGCAATTCCGAACGTCCAGGGATTCCTCCCACACCAAAGGTGCCGGCACCAAAAGCTCTTGCTGCTCTTCCAGTATCCAGGCAACCGCATTCACTGCCCCACAAACGCTGGGGCTGTCTCTTTCTGGACTCTCCCAAAGTCCAATACTATCTGCCTGGGCTGCTGAGCCAGAGCCAGCTCAGCAATTCCGAACGTCCAGGGATTCCTCCCACACCAAAGGTGCCGGCACCAAAAGCTCTTGCTGCTCTTCCAGTATCCAGGCAACTGCATTCACTGCCCCACAAACGCTGGGGCTGTCTCTTTCTGTCCTCTCCCAAAGTCCAATACTATCTGCCTGGGCTGCTGAGCCGGAGCCAGCTCAGCAATTCCGAACGTCCAGGGATTCCTCCCACACCAAAGGTGCCGGCACCAAAAGCTCTTGCTGCTCTTCCAGTATCCAGGCAACCGCATTCACTGCCCCACAAACGCTGGGGCTGTCTCTTTCTGTACTCTCCCAAAGTCCAATACTATCTGCCTGGGCCGCTGAGCCAGCTGTAGCTTCAACCAATTCCGAACGTCCAGGGATTCCTCCCACACCAAAGGTGCCGGCACCAAAAGCTCTTGCTGCTCTTCCAGTATCCAGGCAACTGCATTCACTGCCCCACAAACGCTGGGGCTGTCTCTTTCTCTACTCTCCCAAAGTCCAATACTATCTGCCTGGGCTGCTGAGCCGGAGCCAGCTCAGCAATTCCGAACGTCCAGGGATTCCTCCCACACCAAAGGTGCCGGCACCAAAAGCTCTTGCTGCTCTTCCAGTATCCAGGCAACCGCATTCACTGCCCCACAAACGCTGGGGCTGTCTCTTTCTGGACTCTCCCAAAGTCCAATACTATCTGCCTGGGCTGCTGAGCCAGAGCCAGCTCAGCAATAGCGAACGTCCAGGGATTCCTCCCACACCAAAGGTGCCGGGACCAAAAGCTCTTGCTGCTCTTCCAGTATCCAGGCAACCGCATTCACTGCCCCACAAACGCTGGGGCTGTCTCTTTCTGGACTCTCCCAAAGTCCAATACTATCTGCCTGGGCTGCTGAGCCGGAGCCAGCTCAGCAATTCCGAACGTCCAGGGATTCCTCCCACACCAAAGGTGCCGGCACCAAAAGCTCTTGCTGCTCTTCCAGTATCCAGGCAACCGCATTCACTGCCCCACAAACGCTGGGGCTGTCTCTTTCTGGACTCTCCCAAAGTCCAATACTATCTGCCTGGGCTGCTGAGCCGGAGCCAGCTCAGCAATTCCGAACGTCCAGGGATTCCTCCCACACCAAAGGTGCCGGCACCAAAAGCTCTTGCTGCTCTTCCAGTATCCAGGCAACTGCATTCACTGCCCCACAAACGCTGGGGCTGTCTCTTTCTGTACTCTCCCAAAGTCCAATACTATCTGCCTGGGCTGCTGAGCCGGAGCCAGCTCAGCAATTCCGAACGTCCAGGGATTCCTCCCACACCAAAGGTGCCGGCACCAAAAGCTCTTGCTGCTCTTCCAGTATCCAGGCAACCGCATTCACTGCCCCACAAACGCTGGGGCTGTCTCTTTCTGGACTCTCCCAAAGTCCAATACTATCTGCCTGGGCTGCTGAGCCGGAGCCAGCTCACCAATTCCGAACGTCCAGGGATTCCTCCCACACCAAAGGTGCCGGCACCAAAAGCTCTTGCTGCTCTTCCAGTATCCAGGCAACCGCATTCACTGCCCCACAAACGCTGGGGCTGTCTCTTTCTGTCCTCTCCCAAAGTCCAATACTATCTGCCTGGGCTGCTGAGCCGGAGCCAGCTCAGCAATTCCGAACGTCCAGGGATTCCTCCCACACCAAAGGTGCCGGCACCAAAAGCTCTTGCTGCTCTTCCAGTATCCAGGCAACCGCATTCACTGCCCCACAAACGCTGGGGCTGTCTCTTTCTGTACTCTCCCAAAGTCCAATACTATCTGCCTGGGCTGCTGAGCCGGAGCCAGCTCACCAATTCCGAACGTCCAGGGATTCCTCCCACACCAAAGGTGCCGGCACCAAAAGCTCTTGCTGCTCTTCCAGTATCCAGGCAACTGCATTCACTGCCCCACAAACGCTGGGGCTGTCTCTTTCTGTACTCTCCCAAAGTCCAATACTATCTGCCTGGGCTGCTGAGCCGGAGCCAGCTCAGCAATTCCGAACGTCCAGGGATTCCTCCCACACCAAAGGTGCCGGCACCAAAAGCTCTTGCTGCTCTTCCAGTATCCAGGCAACCGCATTCACTGCCCCACAAACGCTGGGGCTGTCTCTTTCTGGACTCTCCCAAAGTCCAATACTATCTGCCTGGGCTGCTGAGCCGGAGCCAGCTCAGCAATTCCGAACGTCCAGGGATTCCTCCCACACCAAAGGTGCCGGCACCAAAAGCTCTTGCTGCTCTTCCAGTATCCAGGCAACTGCATTCACTGCCCCACAAACGCTGGGGCTGTCTCTTTCTGGACTCTCCCAAAGTCCAATACTATCTGCCTGGGCTGCTGAGCCGGAGCCAGCTCAGCAATTCCGAACGTCCAGGGATTCCTCCCACACCAAAGGTGCCGGCACCAAAAGCTCTTGCTGCTCTTCCAGTATCCAGGCAACTGCATTCACTGCCCCACAAACGCTGGGGCTGTCTCTTTCTGGACTCTCCCAAAGTCCAATACTATCTGCCTGGGCTGCTGAGCCGGAGCCAGCTCAGCAATTCCGAACGTCCAGGGATTCCTCCCACACCAAAGGTGCCGGCACCAAAAGCTCTTGCTGCTCTTCCAGTATCCAGGCAACCGCATTCACTGCCCCACAAACGCTGGGGCTGTCTCTTTCTGGACTCTCCCAAAGTCCAATACTATCTGCCTGGGCTGCTGAGCCGGAGCCAGCTCAGCAATTCCGAACGTCCAGGGATTCCTCCCACACCAAAGGTGCCGGCACCAAAAGCTCTTGCTGCTCTTCCAGTATCCAGGCAACCGCATTCACTGCCCCACAAACGCTGGGGCTGTCTCTTTCTGGACTCTCCCAAAGTCCAATACTATCTGCCTGGGCTGCTGAGCCGGAGCCAGCTCAGCAATTCCGAACGTCCAGGGATTCCTCCCACACCAAAGGTGCCGGCACCAAAAGCTCTTGCTGCTCTTCCAGTATCCAGGCAACCGCATTCACTGCCCCACAAACGCTGGGGCTGTCTCTTTCTGGACTCTCCCAAAGTCCAATACTATCTGCCTGGGCTGCTGAGCCGGAGCCAGCTCAGCAATTCCGAACGTCCAGGGATTCCTCCCACACCAAAGGTGCCGGCACCAAAAGCTCTTGCTGCTCTTCCAGTATCCAGGCAACCGCATTCACTGCCCCACAAACGCTGGGGCTGTCTCTTTCTGGACTCTCCCAAAGTCCAATACTATCTGCCTGGGCTGCTGAGCCGGAGCCAGCTCAGCAATTCCGAACGTCCAGGGATTCCTCCCACACCAAAGGTGCCGGCACCAAAAGCTCTTGCTGCTCTTCCAGTATCCAGGCAACCGCATTCACTGCCCCACAAACGCTGGGGCTGTCTCTTTCTGGACTCTCCCAAAGTCCAATACTATCTGCCTGGGCTGCTGAGCCGGAGCCAGCTCAGCAATTCCGAACGTCCAGGGATTCCTCCCACACCAAAGGTGCCGGCACCAAAAGCTCTTGCTGCTCTTCCAGTATCCAGGCAACCGCATTCACTGCCCCACAAACGCTGGGGCTGTCTCTTTCTGGACTCTCCCAAAGTCCAATACTATCTGCCTGGGCTGCTGAGCCGGAGCCAGCTCAGCAATTCCGAACGTCCAGGGATTCCTCCCACACCAAAGGTGCCGGCACCAAAAGCTCTTGCTGCTCTTCCAGTATCCAGGCAACCGCATTCACTGCCCCACAAACGCTGGGGCTGTCTCTTTCTGGACTCTCCCAAAGTCCAATACTATCTGCCTGGGCTGCTGAGCCGGAGCCAGCTCAGCAATAGCGAACGTCCAGGGATTCCTCCCACACCAAAGGTGCCGGCACCAAAAGCTCTTGCTGCTCTTCCAGTATCCAGGCAACTGCATTCACTGCCCCACAAACGCTGGGGCTGTCTCTTTCTGGACTCTCCCAAAGTCCAATACTATCTGCCTGGGCTGCTGAGCCGGAGCCAGCTCAGCAATTCCGAACGTCCAGGGATTCCTCCCACACCAAAGGTGCCGGGACCAAAAGCTCTTGCTGCTCTTCCAGTATCCAGGCAACCGCATTCACTGCCCCACAAACGCTGGGGCTGTCTCTTTCTGGACTCTCCCAAAGTCCAATACTATCTGCCTGGGCTGCTGAGCCGGAGCCAGCTTCAGCAATTCCGAACGTCCAGGGATTCCTCCCACACCAAAGGTGCCGGCACCAAAAGCTCTTGCTGCTCTTCCAGTATCCAGGCAACCGCATTCACTGCCCCACAAACGCTGGGGCTGTCTCTTTCTGGACTCTCCCAAAGTCCAATACTATCTGCCTGGGCTGCTGAGCCGGAGCCAGCTCAGCAATTCCGAACGTCCAGGGATTCCTCCCACACCAAAGGTGCCGGCACCAAAAGCTCTTGCTGCTCTTCCAGTATCCAGGCAACCGCATTCACTGCCCCACAAACGCTGGGGCTGTCTCTTTCTCTACTCTCCCAAAGTCCAATACTATCTGCCTGGGCTGCTGAGCCGGAGCCAGCTCAGCAATTCCGAACGTCCAGGGATTCCTCCCACACCAAAGGTGCCGGCACCAAAAGCTCTTGCTGCTCTTCCAGTATCCAGGCAACCGCATTCACTGCCCCACAAACGCTGGGGCTGTCTCTTTCTGGACTCTCCCAAAGTCCAATACTATCTGCCTGGGCTGCTGAGCCGGAGCCAGCTCAGCAATTCCGAACGTCCAGGGATTCCTCCCACACCAAAGGTGCCGGCACCAAAAGCTCTTGCTGCTCTTCCAGTATCCAGGCAACTGCATTCACTGCCCCACAAACGCTGGGGCTGTCTCTTTCTGGACTCTCCCAAAGTCCAATACTATCTGCCTGGGCTGCTGAGCCGGAGCCAGCTCAGCAATTCCGAACGTCCAGGGATTCCTCCCACACCAAAGGTGCCGGCACCAAAAGCTCTTGCTGCTCTTCCAGTATCCAGGCAACTGCATTCACTGCCCCACAAACGCTGGGGCTGTCTCTTTCTGGACTCTCCCAAAGTCCAATACTATCTGCCTGGGCTGCTGAGCCGGAGCCAGCTCAGCAATTCCGAACGTCCAGGGATTCCTCCCACACCAAAGGTGCCGGCACCAAAAGCTCTTGCTGCTCTTCCAGTATCCAGGCAACCGCATTCACTGCCCCACAAACGCTGGGGCTGTCTCTTTCTGGACTCTCCCAAAGTCCAATACTATCTGCCTGGGCTGCTGAGCCGGAGCCAGCTCACCAATTCCGAACGTCCAGGGATTCCTCCCACACCAAAGGTGCCGGCACCAAAAGCTCTTGCTGCTCTTCCAGTATCCAGGCAACCGCATTCACTGCCCCACAAACGCTGGGGCTGTCTCTTTCTGTCCTCTCCCAAAGTCCAATACTATCTGCCTGGGCTGCTGAGCCGGAGCCAGCTCAGCAATTCCGAACGTCCAGGGATTCCTCCCACACCAAAGGTGCCGGCACCAAAAGCTCTTGCTGCTCTTCCAGTATCCAGGCAACCGCATTCACTGCCCCACAAACGCTGGGGCTGTCTCTTTCTGGACTCTCCCAAAGTCCAATACTATCTGCCTGGGCTGCTGAGCCGGAGCCAGCTCAGCAATTCCGAACGTCCAGGGATTCCTCCCACACCAAAGGTGCCGGCACCAAAAGCTCTTGCTGCTCTTCCAGTATCCAGGCAACTGCATTCACTGCCCCACAAACGCTGGGGCTGTCTCTTTCTGTCCTCTCCCAAAGTCCAATACTATCTGCCTGGGCTGCTGAGCCGGAGCCAGCTCAGCAATTCCGAACGTCCAGGGATTCCTCCCACACCAAAGGTGCCGGCACCAAAAGCTCTTGCTGCTCTTCCAGTATCCAGGCAACCGCATTCACTGCCCCACAAACGCTGGGGCTGTCTCTTTCTCTACTCTCCCAAAGTCCAATACTATCTGCCTGGGCTGCTGAGCCAGAGCCAGCTCAGCAATAGCGAACGTCCAGGGATTCCTCCCACACCAAAGGTGCCGGCACCAAAAGCTCTTGCTGCTCTTCCAGTATCCAGGCAACCGCATTCACTGCCCCACAAACGCTGGGGCTGTCTCTTTCTCTACTCTCCCAAAGTCCAATACTATCTGCCTGGGCTGCTGAGCCGGAGCCAGCTCAGCAATTCCGAACGTCCAGGGATTCCTCCCACACCAAAGGTGCCGGCACCAAAAGCTCTTGCTGCTCTTCCAGTATCCAGGCAACCGCATTCACTGCCCCACAAACGCTGGGGCTGTCTCTTTCTGGACTCTCCCAAAGTCCAATACTATCTGCCTGGGCTGCTGGTCCAGAGCCAGCTCAGCAATTCCGAACGTCCAGGGATTCCTCCCACACCAAAGGTGCCGGCACCAAAAGCTCTTGCTGCTCTTCCAGTATCCAGGCAACCGCATTCACTGCCCCACAAACGCTGGGGCTGTCTCTTTCTGGACTCTCCCAAAGTCCAATACTATCTGCCTGGGCTGCTGAGCCGGAGCCAGCTCAGCAATTCCGAACGTCCAGGGATTCCTCCCACACCAAAGGTGCCGGCACCAAAAGCTCTTGCTGCTCTTCCAGTATCCAGGCAACTGCATTCACTGCCCCACAAACGCTGGGGCTGTCTCTTTCTGGACTCTCCCAAAGTCCAATACTATCTGCCTGGGCTGCTGAGCCGGAGCCCGTTCAGCAATTCCGAACGTCCAGGGATTCCTCCCACACCAAAGGTGCCGGCACCAAAAGCTCTTGCTGCTCTTCCAGTATCCAGGCAACCGCATTCACTGCCCCACAAACGCTGGGGCTGTCTCTTTCTCTACTCTCCCAAAGTCCAATACTATCTGCCTGGGCTGCTGAGCCGGAGCCAGCTCAGCAATTCCGAACGTCCAGGGATTCCTCCCACACCAAAGGTGCCGGCACCAAAAGCTCTTGCTGCTCTTCCAGTATCCAGGCAACCGCATTCACTGCCCCACAAACGCTGGGGCTGTCTCTTTCTGTCCTCTCCCAAAGTCCAATACTATCTGCCTGGGCTGCTGAGCCGGAGCCAGCTCAGCAATTCCGAACGTCCAGGGATTCCTCCCACACCAAAGGTGCCGGCACCAAAAGCTCTTGCTGCTCTTCCAGTATCCAGGCAACCGCATTCACTGCCCCACAAACGCTGGGGCTGTCTCTTTCTGGACTCTCCCAAAGTCCAATACTATCTGCCTGGGCTGCTGAGCCGGAGCCAGCTCAGCAATTCCGAACGTCCAGGGATTCCTCCCACACCAAAGGTGCCGGCACCAAAAGCTCTTGCTGCTCTTCCAGTATCCAGGCAACCGCATTCACTGCCCCACAAACGCTGGGGCTGTCTCTTTCTGGACTCTCCCAAAGTCCAATACTATCTGCCTGGGCTGCTGAGCCGGAGCCAGCTCAGCAATTCCGAACGTCCAGGGATTCCTCCCACACCAAAGGTGCCGGCACCAAAAGCTCTTGCTGCTCTTCCAGTATCCAGGCAACCGCATTCACTGCCCCACAAACGCTGGGGCTGTCTCTTTCTGGACTCTCCCAAAGTCCAATACTATCTGCCTGGGCTGCTGAGCCGGAGCCAGCTCAGCAATTCCGAACGTCCAGGGATTCCTCCCACACCAAAGGTGCCGGCACCAAAAGCTCTTGCTGCTCTTCCAGTATCCAGGCAACCGCATTCACTGCCCCACAAACGCTGGGGCTGTCTCTTTCTGGACTCTCCCAAAGTCCAATACTATCTGCCTGGGCTGCTGAGCCGGAGCCAGCTCAGCAATTCCGAACGTCCAGGGATTCCTCCCACACCAAAGGTGCCGGCACCAAAAGCTCTTGCTGCTCTTCCAGTATCCAGGCAACCGCATTCACTGCCCCACAAACGCTGGGGCTGTCTCTTTCTGGACTCTCCCAAAGTCCAATACTATCTGCCTGGGCTGCTGAGCCGGAGCCAGCTCAGCAATAGCGAACGTCCAGGGATTCCTCCCACACCAAAGGTGCCGGCACCAAAAGCTCTTGCTGCTCTTCCAGTATCCAGGCAACCGCATTCACTGCCCCACAAACGCTGGGGCTGTCTCTTTCTGGACTCTCCCAAAGTCCAATACTATCTGCCTGGGCTGCTGAGCCGGAGCCAGCTCAGCAATTCCGAACGTCCAGGGATTCCTCCCACACCAAAGGTGCCGGCACCAAAAGCTCTTGCTGCTCTTCCAGTATCCAGGCAACCGCATTCACTGCCCCACAAACGCTGGGGCTGTCTCTTTCTGTCCTCTCCCAAAGTCCAATACTATCTGCCTGGGCTGCTGAGCCGGAGCCAGCTCAGCAATTCCGAACGTCCAGGGATTCCTCCCACACCAAAGGTGCCGGCACCAAAAGCTCTTGCTGCTCTTCCAGTATCCAGGCAACCGCATTCACTGCCCCACAAACGCTGGGGCTGTCTCTTTCTGGACTCTCCCAAAGTCCAATACTATCTGCCTGGGCTGCTGAGCCGGAGCCAGCTCAGCAATTCCGAACGTCCAGGGATTCCTCCCACACCAAAGGTGCCGGCACCAAAAGCTCTTGCTGCTCTTCCAGTATCCAGGCAACCGCATTCACTGCCCCACAAACGCTGGGGCTGTCTCTTTCTCTACTCTCCCAAAGTCCAATACTATCTGCCTGGGCTGCTGAGCCGGAGCCAGCTCACCAATTCCGAACGTCCAGGGATTCCTCCCACACCAAAGGTGCCGGCACCAAAAGCTCTTGCTGCTCTTCCAGTATCCAGGCAACCGCATTCACTGCCCCACAAACGCTGGGGCTGTCTCTTTCTGTCCTCTCCCAAAGTCCAATACTATCTGCCTGGGCTGCTGAGCCGGAGCCAGCTCAGCAATTCCGAACGTCCAGGGATTCCTCCCACACCAAAGGTGCCGGCACCAAAAGCTCTTGCTGCTCTTCCAGTATCCAGGCAACCGCATTCACTGCCCCACAAACGCTGGGGCTGTCTCTTTCTCTACTCTCCCAAAGTCCAATACTATCTGCCTGGGCTGCTGAGCCGGAGCCAGTTCAGCAATTCCGAACGTCCAGGGATTCCTCCCACACCAAAGGTGCCGGCACCAAAAGCTCTTGCTGCTCTTCCAGTATCCAGGCAACCGCATTCACTGCCCCACAAACGCTGGGGCTGTCTCTTTCTCTACTCTCCCAAAGTCCAATACTATCTGCCTGGGCTGCTGAGCCGGAGCCAGCTCAGCAATTCCGAACGTCCAGGGATTCCTCCCACACCAAAGGTGCCGGCACCAAAAGCTCTTGCTGCTCTTCCAGTATCCAGGCAACCGCATTCACTGCCCCACAAACGCTGGGGCTGTCTCTTTCTGGACTCTCCCAAAGTCCAATACTATCTGCCTGGGCTGCTGAGCCGGAGCCAGCTCAGCAATTCCGAACGTCCAGGGATTCCTCCCACACCAAAGGTGCCGGCACCAAAAGCTCTTGCTGCTCTTCCAGTATCCAGGCAACCGCATTCACTGCCCCACAAACGCTGGGGCTGTCTCTTTCTGGACTCTCCCAAAGTCCAATACTATCTGCCTGGGCTGCTGAGCCGGAGCCAGCTCAGCAATTCCGAACGTCCAGGGATTCCTCCCACACCAAAGGTGCCGGCACCAAAAGCTCTTGCTGCTCTTCCAGTATCCAGGCAACCGCATTCACTGCCCCACAAACGCTGGGGCTGTCTCTTTCTCTACTCTCCCAAAGTCCAATACTATCTGCCTGGGCTGCTGAGCCGGAGCCAGCTCAGCAATTCCGAACGTCCAGGGATTCCTCCCACACCAAAGGTGCCGGCACCAAAAGCTCTTGCTGCTCTTCCAGTATCCAGGCAACCGCATTCACTGCCCCACAAACGCTGGGGCTGTCTCTTTCTGGACTCTCCCAAAGTCCAATACTATCTGCCTGGGCTGCTGAGCCGGAGCCAGCTCAGCAATTCCGAACGTCCAGGGATTCCTCCCACACCAAAGGTGCCGGCACCAAAAGCTCTTGCTGCTCTTCCAGTATCCAGGCAACCGCATTCACTGCCCCACAAACGCTGGGGCTGTCTCTTTCTGTCCTCTCCCAAAGTCCAATACTATCTGCCTGGGCTGCTGAGCCGGAGCCAGCTCAGCAATTCCGAACGTCCAGGGATTCCTCCCACACCAAAGGTGCCGGCACCAAAAGCTCTTGCTGCTCTTCCAGTATCCAGGCAACCGCATTCACTGCCCCACAAACGCTGGGGCTGTCTCTTTCTGGACTCTCCCAAAGTCCAATACTATCTGCCTGGGCCGCTGAGCCAGCTCTAGCTTCAACCAAGAGCGAACGTCCAGGGATTCCTCCCACACCAAAGGTGCCGGCACCAAAAGCTCTTGCTGCTCTTCCAGTATCCAGGCAACTGCATTCACTGCCCCACAAACGCTGGGGCTGTCTCTTTCTGGACTCTCCCAAAGTCCAATACTATCTGCCTGGGCTGCTGAGCCGGAGCCAGCTCACCAATTCCGAACGTCCAGGGATTCCTCCCACACCAAAGGTGCCGGCACCAAAAGCTCTTGCTGCTCTTCCAGTATCCAGGCAACCGCATTCACTGCCCCACAAACGCTGGGGCTGTCTCTTTCTGGACTCTCCCAAAGTCCAATACTATCTGCCTGGGCTGCTGAGCCGGAGCCAGCTCAGCAATTCCGAACGTCCAGGGATTCCTCCCACACCAAAGGTGCCGGCACCAAAAGCTCTTGCTGCTCTTCCAGTATCCAGGCAACTGCATTCACTGCCCCACAAACGCTGGGGCTGTCTCTTTCTGGACTCTCCCAAAGTCCAATACTATCTGCCTGGGCTGCTGAGCCGGAGCCAGCTCAGCAATTCCGAACGTCCAGGGATTCCTCCCACACCAAAGGTGCCGGCACCAAAAGCTCTTGCTGCTCTTCCAGTATCCAGGCAACCGCATTCACTGCCCCACAAACGCTGGGGCTGTCTCTTTCTGGACTCTCCCAAAGTCCAATACTATCTGCCTGGGCTGCTGAGCCGGAGCCAGCTCAGCAATAGCGAACGTCCAGGGATTCCTCCCACACCAAAGGTGCCGGCACCAAAAGCTCTTGCTGCTCTTCCAGTATCCAGGCAACCGCATTCACTGCCCCACAAACGCTGGGGCTGTCTCTTTCTGGACTCTCCCAAAGTCCAATACTATCTGCCTGGGCTGCTGAGCCGGAGCCAGCTCAGCAATTCCGAACGTCCAGGGATTCCTCCCACACCAAAGGTGCCGGCACCAAAAGCTCTTGCTGCTCTTCCAGTATCCAGGCAACTGCATTCACTGCCCCACAAACGCTGGGGCTGTCTCTTTCTCTACTCTCCCAAAGTCCAATACTATCTGCCTGGGCTGCTGAGCCGGAGCCAGCTCAGCAATTCCGAACGTCCAGGGATTCCTCCCACACCAAAGGTGCCGGCACCAAAAGCTCTTGCTGCTCTTCCAGTATCCAGGCAACCGCATTCACTGCCCCACAAACGCTGGGGCTGTCTCTTTCTGGACTCTCCCAAAGTCCAATACTATCTGCCTGGGCTGCTGAGCCGGAGCCAGCTCAGCAATTCCGAACGTCCAGGGATTCCTCCCACACCAAAGGTGCCGGCACCAAAAGCTCTTGCTGCTCTTCCAGTATCCAGGCAACCGCATTCACTGCCCCACAAACGCTGGGGCTGTCTCTTTCTGGACTCTCCCAAAGTCCAATACTATCTGCCTGGGCTGCTGAGCCGGAGCCAGCTCACCAATTCCGAACGTCCAGGGATTCCTCCCACACCAAAGGTGCCGGCACCAAAAGCTCTTGCTGCTCTTCCAGTATCCAGGCAACCGCATTCACTGCCCCACAAACGCTGGGGCTGTCTCTTTCTGGACTCTCCCAAAGTCCAATACTATCTGCCTGGGCTGCTGAGCCGGAGCCAGCTCAGCAATTCCGAACGTCCAGGGATTCCTCCCACACCAAAGGTGCCGGCACCAAAAGCTCTTGCTGCTCTTCCAGTATCCAGGCAACCGCATTCACTGCCCCACAAACGCTGGGGCTGTCTCTTTCTGGACTCTCCCAAAGTCCAATACTATCTGCCTGGGCTGCTGAGCCGGAGCCCGTTCAGCAATTCCGAACGTCCAGGGATTCCTCCCACACCAAAGGTGCCGGCACCAAAAGCTCTTGCTGCTCTTCCAGTATCCAGGCAACCGCATTCACTGCCCCACAAACGCTGGGGCTGTCTCTTTCTGGACTCTCCCAAAGTCCAATACTATCTGCCTGGGCTGCTGAGCCGGATCTAGCTTCTACCAAGAGCGAACGTCCAGGGATTCCTCCCACACCAAAGGTGCCGGCACCAAAAGCTCTTGCTGCTCTTCCAGTATCCAGGCAACCGCATTCACTGCCCCACAAACGCTGGGGCTGTCTCTTTCTGGACTCTCCCAAAGTCCAATACTATCTGCCTGGGCTGCTGAGCCGGAGCCAGCTCAGCAATAGCGAACGTCCAGGGATTCCTCCCACACCAAAGGTGCCGGCACCAAAAGCTCTTGCTGCTCTTCCAGTATCCAGGCAACTGCATTCACTGCCCCACAAACGCTGGGGCTGTCTCTTTCTGGACTCTCCCAAAGTCCAATACTATCTGCCTGGGCTGCTGAGCCGGAGCCAGCTCAGCAATTCCGAACGTCCAGGGATTCCTCCCACACCAAAGGTGCCGGCACCAAAAGCTCTTGCTGCTCTTCCAGTATCCAGGCAACTGCATTCACTGCCCCACAAACGCTGGGGCTGTCTCTTTCTGGACTCTCCCAAAGTCCAATACTATCTGCCTGGGCTGCTGAGCCGGAGCCAGCTCAGCAATTCCGAACGTCCAGGGATTCCTCCCACACCAAAGGTGCCGGCACCAAAAGCTCTTGCTGCTCTTCCAGTATCCAGGCAACCGCATTCACTGCCCCACAAACGCTGGGGCTGTCTCTTTCTGGACTCTCCCAAAGTCCAATACTATCTGCCTGGGCTGCTGAGCCGGAGCCAGCTTCAGCAATTCCGAACGTCCAGGGATTCCTCCCACACCAAAGGTGCCGGCACCAAAAGCTCTTGCTGCTCTTCCAGTATCCAGGCAACCGCATTCACTGCCCCACAAACGCTGGGGCTGTCTCTTTCTGGACTCTCCCAAAGTCCAATACTATCTGCCTGGGCTGCTGAGCCGGAGCCAGCTCAGCAATTCCGAACGTCCAGGGATTCCTCCCACACCAAAGGTGCCGGCACCAAAAGCTCTTGCTGCTCTTCCAGTATCCAGGCAACCGCATTCACTGCCCCACAAACGCTGGGGCTGTCTCTTTCTGTCCTCTCCCAAAGTCCAATACTATCTGCCTGGGCTGCTGAGCCGGAGCCAGCTCAGCAATTCCGAACGTCCAGGGATTCCTCCCACACCAAAGGTGCCGGCACCAAAAGCTCTTGCTGCTCTTCCAGTATCCAGGCAACTGCATTCACTGCCCCACAAACGCTGGGGCTGTCTCTTTCTGGACTCTCCCAAAGTCCAATACTATCTGCCTGGGCTGCTGAGCCGGAGCCAGCTCAGCAATAGCGAACGTCCAGGGATTCCTCCCACACCAAAGGTGCCGGCACCAAAAGCTCTTGCTGCTCTTCCAGTATCCAGGCAACTGCATTCACTGCCCCACAAACGCTGGGGCTGTCTCTTTCTGGACTCTCCCAAAGTCCAATACTATCTGCCTGGGCTGCTGAGCCGGAGCCAGCTCAGCAATTCCGAACGTCCAGGGATTCCTCCCACACCAAAGGTGCCGGCACCAAAAGCTCTTGCTGCTCTTCCAGTATCCAGGCAACTGCATTCACTGCCCCACAAACGCTGGGGCTGTCTCTTTCTGGACTCTCCCAAAGTCCAATACTATCTGCCTGGGCTGCTGAGCCGGAGCCAGCTCAGCAATTCCGAACGTCCAGGGATTCCTCCCACACCAAAGGTGCCGGCACCAAAAGCTCTTGCTGCTCTTCCAGTATCCAGGCAACCGCATTCACTGCCCCACAAACGCTGGGGCTGTCTCTTTCTGGACTCTCCCAAAGTCCAATACTATCTGCCTGGGCTGCTGAGCCGGAGCCAGCTCAGCAATTCCGAACGTCCAGGGATTCCTCCCACACCAAAGGTGCCGGCACCAAAAGCTCTTGCTGCTCTTCCAGTATCCAGGCAACCGCATTCACTGCCCCACAAACGCTGGGGCTGTCTCTTTCTGGACTCTCCCAAAGTCCAATACTATCTGCCTGGGCTGCTGAGCCGGAGCCAGCTCAGCAATTCCGAACGTCCAGGGATTCCTCCCACACCAAAGGTGCCGGCACCAAAAGCTCTTGCTGCTCTTCCAGTATCCAGGCAACCGCATTCACTGCCCCACAAACGCTGGGGCTGTCTCTTTCTGTACTCTCCCAAAGTCCAATACTATCTGCCTGGGCTGCTGAGCCGGAGCCAGCTCAGCAATTCCGAACGTCCAGGGATTCCTCCCACACCAAAGGTGCCGGCACCAAAAGCTCTTGCTGCTCTTCCAGTATCCAGGCAACCGCATTCACTGCCCCACAAACGCTGGGGCTGTCTCTTTCTGGACTCTCCCAAAGTCCAATACTATCTGCCTGGGCTGCTGAGCCGGAGCCAGCTCAGCAATTCCGAACGTCCAGGGATTCCTCCCACACCAAAGGTGCCGGCACCAAAAGCTCTTGCTGCTCTTCCAGTATCCAGGCAACTGCATTCACTGCCCCACAAACGCTGGGGCTGTCTCTTTCTGGACTCTCCCAAAGTCCAATACTATCTGCCTGGGCTGCTGAGCCGGAGCCAGCTCAGCAATTCCGAACGTCCAGGGATTCCTCCCACACCAAAGGTGCCGGCACCAAAAGCTCTTGCTGCTCTTCCAGTATCCAGGCAACCGCATTCACTGCCCCACAAACGCTGGGGCTGTCTCTTTCTGGACTCTCCCAAAGTCCAATACTATCTGCCTGGGCTGCTGAGCCGGAGCCAGCTCAGCAATTCCGAACGTCCAGGGATTCCTCCCACACCAAAGGTGCCGGCACCAAAAGCTCTTGCTGCTCTTCCAGTATCCAGGCAACTGCATTCACTGCCCCACAAACGCTGGGGCTGTCTCTTTCTGTCCTCTCCCAAAGTCCAATACTATCTGCCTGGGCTGCTGAGCCGGAGCCAGCTCAGCAATTCCGAACGTCCAGGGATTCCTCCCACACCAAAGGTGCCGGCACCAAAAGCTCTTGCTGCTCTTCCAGTATCCAGGCAACCGCATTCACTGCCCCACAAACGCTGGGGCTGTCTCTTTCTGGACTCTCCCAAAGTCCAATACTATCTGCCTGGGCTGCTGAGCCGGAGCCAGCTCAGCAATTCCGAACGTCCAGGGATTCCTCCCACACCAAAGGTGCCGGCACCAAAAGCTCTTGCTGCTCTTCCAGTATCCAGGCAACTGCATTCACTGCCCCACAAACGCTGGGGCTGTCTCTTTCTGGACTCTCCCAAAGTCCAATACTATCTGCCTGGGCTGCTGAGCCGGAGCCAGCTCAGCAATTCCGAACGTCCAGGGATTCCTCCCACACCAAAGGTGCCGGCACCAAAAGCTCTTGCTGCTCTTCCAGTATCCAGGCAACTGCATTCACTGCCCCACAAACGCTGGGGCTGTCTCTTTCTGGACTCTCCCAAAGTCCAATACTATCTGCCTGGGCTGCTGAGCCGGAGCCAGCTCAGCAATTCCGAACGTCCAGGGATTCCTCCCACACCAAAGGTGCCGGCACCAAAAGCTCTTGCTGCTCTTCCAGTATCCAGGCAACCGCATTCACTGCCCCACAAACGCTGGGGCTGTCTCTTTCTGGACTCTCCCAAAGTCCAATACTATCTGCCTGGGCTGCTGAGCCGGAGCCAGCTCAGCAATTCCGAACGTCCAGGGATTCCTCCCACACCAAAGGTGCCGGCACCAAAAGCTCTTGCTGCTCTTCCAGTATCCAGGCAACCGCATTCACTGCCCCACAAACGCTGGGGCTGTCTCTTTCTGGACTCTCCCAAAGTCCAATACTATCTGCCTGGGCTGCTGAGCCGGAGCCAGCTCAGCAATTCCGAACGTCCAGGGATTCCTCCCACACCAAAGGTGCCGGCACCAAAAGCTCTTGCTGCTCTTCCAGTATCCAGGCAACTGCATTCACTGCCCCACAAACGCTGGGGCTGTCTCTTTCTGGACTCTCCCAAAGTCCAATACTATCTGCCTGGGCTGCTGAGCCGGAGCCAGCTCAGCAATTCCGAACGTCCAGGGATTCCTCCCACACCAAAGGTGCCGGCACCAAAAGCTCTTGCTGCTCTTCCAGTATCCAGGCAACCGCATTCACTGCCCCACAAACGCTGGGGCTGTCTCTTTCTGGACTCTCCCAAAGTCCAATACTATCTGCCTGGGCTGCTGAGCCGGAGCCAGCTCAGCAATTCCGAACGTCCAGGGATTCCTCCCACACCAAAGGTGCCGGCACCAAAAGCTCTTGCTGCTCTTCCAGTATCCAGGCAACCGCATTCACTGCCCCACAAACGCTGGGGCTGTCTCTTTCTGGACTCTCCCAAAGTCCAATACTATCTGCCTGGGCTGCTGAGCCGGAGCCAGCTCAGCAATTCCGAACGTCCAGGGATTCCTCCCACACCAAAGGTGCCGGCACCAAAAGCTCTTGCTGCTCTTCCAGTATCCAGGCAACCGCATTCACTGCCCCACAAACGCTGGGGCTGTCTCTTTCTGTACTCTCCCAAAGTCCAATACTATCTGCCTGGGCTGCTGAGCCGGAGCCAGCTCAGCAATTCCGAACGTCCAGGGATTCCTCCCACACCAAAGGTGCCGGCACCAAAAGCTCTTGCTGCTCTTCCAGTATCCAGGCAACCGCATTCACTGCCCCACAAACGCTGGGGCTGTCTCTTTCTGGACTCTCCCAAAGTCCAATACTATCTGCCTGGGCTGCTGAGCCGGAGCCAGCTCAGCAATTCCGAACGTCCAGGGATTCCTCCCACACCAAAGGTGCCGGCACCAAAAGCTCTTGCTGCTCTTCCAGTATCCAGGCAACCGCATTCACTGCCCCACAAACGCTGGGGCTGTCTCTTTCTGGACTCTCCCAAAGTCCAATACTATCTGCCTGGGCTGCTGAGCCGGAGCCAGCTCAGCAATTCCGAACGTCCAGGGATTCCTCCCACACCAAAGGTGCCGGCACCAAAAGCTCTTGCTGCTCTTCCAGTATCCAGGCAACTGCATTCACTGCCCCACAAACGCTGGGGCTGTCTCTTTCTCTACTCTCCCAAAGTCCAATACTATCTGCCTGGGCTGCTGAGCCGGAGCCAGCTCAGCAATTCCGAACGTCCAGGGATTCCTCCCACACCAAAGGTGCCGGCACCAAAAGCTCTTGCTGCTCTTCCAGTATCCAGGCAACTGCATTCACTGCCCCACAAACGCTGGGGCTGTCTCTTTCTGGACTCTCCCAAAGTCCAATACTATCTGCCTGGGCTGCTGAGCCGGAGCCAGCTCAGCAATTCCGAACGTCCAGGGATTCCTCCCACACCAAAGGTGCCGGCACCAAAAGCTCTTGCTGCTCTTCCAGTATCCAGGCAACTGCATTCACTGCCCCACAAACGCTGGGGCTGTCTCTTTCTGTCCTCTCCCAAAGTCCAATACTATCTGCCTGGGCTGCTGAGCCGGAGCCAGCTCAGCAATTCCGAACGTCCAGGGATTCCTCCCACACCAAAGGTGCCGGCACCAAAAGCTCTTGCTGCTCTTCCAGTATCCAGGCAACTGCATTCACTGCCCCACAAACGCTGGGGCTGTCTCTTTCTGGACTCTCCCAAAGTCCAATACTATCTGCCTGGGCTGCTGAGCCGGAGCCAGCTCAGCAATTCCGAACGTCCAGGGATTCCTCCCACACCAAAGGTGCCGGCACCAAAAGCTCTTGCTGCTCTTCCAGTATCCAGGCAACCGCATTCACTGCCCCACAAACGCTGGGGCTGTCTCTTTCTGTCCTCTCCCAAAGTCCAATACTATCTGCCTGGGCTGCTGAGCCGGAGCCAGCTCAGCAATTCCGAACGTCCAGGGATTCCTCCCACACCAAAGGTGCCGGCACCAAAAGCTCTTGCTGCTCTTCCAGTATCCAGGCAACCGCATTCACTGCCCCACAAACGCTGGGGCTGTCTCTTTCTCTACTCTCCCAAAGTCCAATACTATCTGCCTGGGCTGCTGAGCCGGAGCCAGCTCAGCAATAGCGAACGTCCAGGGATTCCTCCCACACCAAAGGTGCCGGCACCAAAAGCTCTTGCTGCTCTTCCAGTATCCAGGCAACTGCATTCACTGCCCCACAAACGCTGGGGCTGTCTCTTTCTGGACTCTCCCAAAGTCCAATACTATCTGCCTGGGCTGCTGAGCCGGAGCCAGCTCAGCAATTCCGAACGTCCAGGGATTCCTCCCACACCAAAGGTGCCGGCACCAAAAGCTCTTGCTGCTCTTCCAGTATCCAGGCAACCGCATTCACTGCCCCACAAACGCTGGGGCTGTCTCTTTCTGGACTCTCCCAAAGTCCAATACTATCTGCCTGGGCTGCTGAGCCGGAGCCAGCTCAGCAATTCCGAACGTCCAGGGATTCCTCCCACACCAAAGGTGCCGGCACCAAAAGCTCTTGCTGCTCTTCCAGTATCCAGGCAACTGCATTCACTGCCCCACAAACGCTGGGGCTGTCTCTTTCTGTCCTCTCCCAAAGTCCAATACTATCTGCCTGGGCTGCTGAGCCGGAGCCAGCTCAGCAATTCCGAACGTCCAGGGATTCCTCCCACACCAAAGGTGCCGGCACCAAAAGCTCTTGCTGCTCTTCCAGTATCCAGGCAACCGCATTCACTGCCCCACAAACGCTGGGGCTGTCTCTTTCTGGACTCTCCCAAAGTCCAATACTATCTGCCTGGGCTGCTGAGCCGGAGCCAGCTTAGCAATTCCGAACGTCCAGGGATTCCTCCCACACCAAAGGTGCCGGCACCAAAAGCTCTTGCTGCTCTTCCAGTATCCAGGCAACCGCATTCACTGCCCCACAAACGCTGGGGCTGTCTCTTTCTCTACTCTCCCAAAGTCCAATACTATCTGCCTGGGCTGCTGAGCCGGAGCCAGCTCAGCAATTCCGAACGTCCAGGGATTCCTCCCACACCAAAGGTGCCGGCACCAAAAGCTCTTGCTGCTCTTCCAGTATCCAGGCAACTGCATTCACTGCCCCACAAACGCTGGGGCTGTCTCTTTCTGGACTCTCCCAAAGTCCAATACTATCTGCCTGGGCTGCTGAGCCGGAGCCAGCTCACCAATTCCGAACGTCCAGGGATTCCTCCCACACCAAAGGTGCCGGCACCAAAAGCTCTTGCTGCTCTTCCAGTATCCAGGCAACTGCATTCACTGCCCCACAAACGCTGGGGCTGTCTCTTTCTGGACTCTCCCAAAGTCCAATACTATCTGCCTGGGCTGCTGAGCCGGAGCCAGCTCAGCAATTCCGAACGTCCAGGGATTCCTCCCACACCAAAGGTGCCGGCACCAAAAGCTCTTGCTGCTCTTCCAGTATCCAGGCAACCGCATTCACTGCCCCACAAACGCTGGGGCTGTCTCTTTCTGTCCTCTCCCAAAGTCCAATACTATCTGCCTGGGCTGCTGAGCCGGAGCCAGCTCAGCAATTCCGAACGTCCAGGGATTCCTCCCACACCAAAGGTGCCGGCACCAAAAGCTCTTGCTGCTCTTCCAGTATCCAGGCAACCGCATTCACTGCCCCACAAACGCTGGGGCTGTCTCTTTCTGGACTCTCCCAAAGTCCAATACTATCTGCCTGGGCTGCTGAGCCGGAGCCAGCTCAGCAATAGCGAACGTCCAGGGATTCCTCCCACACCAAAGGTGCCGGCACCAAAAGCTCTTGCTGCTCTTCCAGTATCCAGGCAACTGCATTCACTGCCCCACAAACGCTGGGGCTGTCTCTTTCTGTCCTCTCCCAAAGTCCAATACTATCTGCCTGGGCTGCTGAGCCGGAGCCAGCTCAGCAATTCCGAACGTCCAGGGATTCCTCCCACACCAAAGGTGCCGGCACCAAAAGCTCTTGCTGCTCTTCCAGTATCCAGGCAACCGCATTCACTGCCCCACAAACGCTGGGGCTGTCTCTTTCTGGACTCTCCCAAAGTCCAATACTATCTGCCTGGGCTGCTGAGCCGGAGCCAGCTCAGCAATTCCGAACGTCCAGGGATTCCTCCCACACCAAAGGTGCCGGCACCAAAAGCTCTTGCTGCTCTTCCAGTATCCAGGCAACTGCATTCACTGCCCCACAAACGCTGGGGCTGTCTCTTTCTGTACTCTCCCAAAGTCCAATACTATCTGCCTGGGCTGCTGAGCCGGAGCCAGCTCAGCAATTCCGAACGTCCAGGGATTCCTCCCACACCAAAGGTGCCGGCACCAAAAGCTCTTGCTGCTCTTCCAGTATCCAGGCAACTGCATTCACTGCCCCACAAACGCTGGGGCTGTCTCTTTCTCTACTCTCCCAAAGTCCAATACTATCTGCCTGGGCTGCTGAGCCGGAGCCAGCTCAGCAATTCCGAACGTCCAGGGATTCCTCCCACACCAAAGGTGCCGGCACCAAAAGCTCTTGCTGCTCTTCCAGTATCCAGGCAACCGCATTCACTGCCCCACAAACGCTGGGGCTGTCTCTTTCTGGACTCTCCCAAAGTCCAATACTATCTGCCTGGGCTGCTGAGCCGGAGCCAGCTCAGCAATTCCGAACGTCCAGGGATTCCTCCCACACCAAAGGTGCCGGCACCAAAAGCTCTTGCTGCTCTTCCAGTATCCAGGCAACCGCATTCACTGCCCCACAAACGCTGGGGCTGTCTCTTTCTGGACTCTCCCAAAGTCCAATACTATCTGCCTGGGCTGCTGAGCCGGAGCCAGCTCAGCAATTCCGAACGTCCAGGGATTCCTCCCACACCAAAGGTGCCGGCACCAAAAGCTCTTGCTGCTCTTCCAGTATCCAGGCAACTGCATTCACTGCCCCACAAACGCTGGGGCTGTCTCTTTCTGGACTCTCCCAAAGTCCAATACTATCTGCCTGGGCTGCTGAGCCGGAGCCAGCTCAGCAATTCCGAACGTCCAGGGATTCCTCCCACACCAAAGGTGCCGGCACCAAAAGCTCTTGCTGCTCTTCCAGTATCCAGGCAACCGCATTCACTGCCCCACAAACGCTGGGGCTGTCTCTTTCTGGACTCTCCCAAAGTCCAATACTATCTGCCTGGGCTGCTGAGCCGGAGCCAGCTCAGCAATTCCGAACGTCCAGGGATTCCTCCCACACCAAAGGTGCCGGCACCAAAAGCTCTTGCTGCTCTTCCAGTATCCAGGCAACCGCATTCACTGCCCCACAAACGCTGGGGCTGTCTCTTTCTGTCCTCTCCCAAAGTCCAATACTATCTGCCTGGGCTGCTGAGCCGGAGCCAGCTCAGCAATTCCGAACGTCCAGGGATTCCTCCCACACCAAAGGTGCCGGCACCAAAAGCTCTTGCTGCTCTTCCAGTATCCAGGCAACCGCATTCACTGCCCCACAAACGCTGGGGCTGTCTCTTTCTGGACTCTCCCAAAGTCCAATACTATCTGCCTGGGCTGCTGAGCCGGAGCCAGCTCAGCAATTCCGAACGTCCAGGGATTCCTCCCACACCAAAGGTGCCGGCACCAAAAGCTCTTGCTGCTCTTCCAGTATCCAGGCAACTGCATTCACTGCCCCACAAACGCTGGGGCTGTCTCTTTCTGGACTCTCCCAAAGTCCAATACTATCTGCCTGGGCTGCTGAGCCGGAGCCAGCTCAGCAATTCCGAACGTCCAGGGATTCCTCCCACACCAAAGGTGCCGGCACCAAAAGCTCTTGCTGCTCTTCCAGTATCCAGGCAACCGCATTCACTGCCCCACAAACGCTGGGGCTGTCTCTTTCTGGACTCTCCCAAAGTCCAATACTATCTGCCTGGGCTGCTGAGCCGGAGCCAGCTCAGCAATTCCGAACGTCCAGGGATTCCTCCCACACCAAAGGTGCCGGCACCAAAAGCTCTTGCTGCTCTTCCAGTATCCAGGCAACCGCATTCACTGCCCCACAAACGCTGGGGCTGTCTCTTTCTCTACTCTCCCAAAGTCCAATACTATCTGCCTGGGCTGCTGAGCCGGAGCCAGCTCAGCAATTCCGAACGTCCAGGGATTCCTCCCACACCAAAGGTGCCGGCACCAAAAGCTCTTGCTGCTCTTCCAGTATCCAGGCAACCGCATTCACTGCCCCACAAACGCTGGGGCTGTCTCTTTCTGGACTCTCCCAAAGTCCAATACTATCTGCCTGGGCTGCTGAGCCGGAGCCAGCTCAGCAATTCCGAACGTCCAGGGATTCCTCCCACACCAAAGGTGCCGGCACCAAAAGCTCTTGCTGCTCTTCCAGTATCCAGGCAACCGCATTCACTGCCCCACAAACGCTGGGGCTGTCTCTTTCTGGACTCTCCCAAAGTCCAATACTATCTGCCTGGGCTGCTGAGCCGGAGCCAGCTCAGCAATTCCGAACGTCCAGGGATTCCTCCCACACCAAAGGTGCCGGCACCAAAAGCTCTTGCTGCTCTTCCAGTATCCAGGCAACCGCATTCACTGCCCCACAAACGCTGGGGCTGTCTCTTTCTGTACTCTCCCAAAGTCCAATACTATCTGCCTGGGCTGCTGAGCCGGAGCCAGCTCAGCAATTCCGAACGTCCAGGGATTCCTCCCACACCAAAGGTGCCGGCACCAAAAGCTCTTGCTGCTCTTCCAGTATCCAGGCAACCGCATTCACTGCCCCACAAACGCTGGGGCTGTCTCTTTCTGGACTCTCCCAAAGTCCAATACTATCTGCCTGGGCTGCTGAGCCGGAGCCAGCTCAGCAATTCCGAACGTCCAGGGATTCCTCCCACACCAAAGGTGCCGGCACCAAAAGCTCTTGCTGCTCTTCCAGTATCCAGGCAACCGCATTCACTGCCCCACAAACGCTGGGGCTGTCTCTTTCTGGACTCTCCCAAAGTCCAATACTATCTGCCTGGGCTGCTGAGCCGGAGCCAGCTCAGCAATTCCGAACGTCCAGGGATTCCTCCCACACCAAAGGTGCCGGCACCAAAAGCTCTTGCTGCTCTTCCAGTATCCAGGCAACCGCATTCACTGCCCCACAAACGCTGGGGCTGTCTCTTTCTGGACTCTCCCAAAGTCCAATACTATCTGCCTGGGCTGCTGAGCCGGAGCCAGCTCAGCAATTCCGAACGTCCAGGGATTCCTCCCACACCAAAGGTGCCGGCACCAAAAGCTCTTGCTGCTCTTCCAGTATCCAGGCAACCGCATTCACTGCCCCACAAACGCTGGGGCTGTCTCTTTCTGGACTCTCCCAAAGTCCAATACTATCTGCCTGGGCTGCTGAGCCGGAGCCAGCTCAGCAATTCCGAACGTCCAGGGATTCCTCCCACACCAAAGGTGCCGGCACCAAAAGCTCTTGCTGCTCTTCCAGTATCCAGGCAACCGCATTCACTGCCCCACAAACGCTGGGGCTGTCTCTTTCTGGACTCTCCCAAAGTCCAATACTATCTGCCTGGGCTGCTGAGCCGGAGCCAGCTCAGCAATTCCGAACGTCCAGGGATTCCTCCCACACCAAAGGTGCCGGCACCAAAAGCTCTTGCTGCTCTTCCAGTATCCAGGCAACCGCATTCACTGCCCCACAAACGCTGGGGCTGTCTCTTTCTGGACTCTCCCAAAGTCCAATACTATCTGCCTGGGCTGCTGAGCCGGAGCCAGCTCAGCAATTCCGAACGTCCAGGGATTCCTCCCACACCAAAGGTGCCGGCACCAAAAGCTCTTGCTGCTCTTCCAGTATCCAGGCAACTGCATTCACTGCCCCACAAACGCTGGGGCTGTCTCTTTCTGGACTCTCCCAAAGTCCAATACTATCTGCCTGGGCTGCTGAGCCGGAGCCAGCTCAGCAATTCCGAACGTCCAGGGATTCCTCCCACACCAAAGGTGCCGGCACCAAAAGCTCTTGCTGCTCTTCCAGTATCCAGGCAACCGCATTCACTGCCCCACAAACGCTGGGGCTGTCTCTTTCTGTCCTCTCCCAAAGTCCAATACTATCTGCCTGGGCTGCTGAGCCGGAGCCAGCTCAGCAATTCCGAACGTCCAGGGATTCCTCCCACACCAAAGGTGCCGGCACCAAAAGCTCTTGCTGCTCTTCCAGTATCCAGGCAACCGCATTCACTGCCCCACAAACGCTGGGGCTGTCTCTTTCTGGACTCTCCCAAAGTCCAATACTATCTGCCTGGGCTGCTGAGCCGGAGCCAGCTCAGCAATTCCGAACGTCCAGGGATTCCTCCCACACCAAAGGTGCCGGCACCAAAAGCTCTTGCTGCTCTTCCAGTATCCAGGCAACTGCATTCACTGCCCCACAAACGCTGGGGCTGTCTCTTTCTGGACTCTCCCAAAGTCCAATACTATCTGCCTGGGCTGCTGAGCCGGAGCCAGCTCAGCAATTCCGAACGTCCAGGGATTCCTCCCACACCAAAGGTGCCGGCACCAAAAGCTCTTGCTGCTCTTCCAGTATCCAGGCAACCGCATTCACTGCCCCACAAACGCTGGGGCTGTCTCTTTCTGGACTCTCCCAAAGTCCAATACTATCTGCCTGGGCTGCTGAGCCGGAGCCAGCTCAGCAATTCCGAACGTCCAGGGATTCCTCCCACACCAAAGGTGCCGGCACCAAAAGCTCTTGCTGCTCTTCCAGTATCCAGGCAACCGCATTCACTGCCCCACAAACGCTGGGGCTGTCTCTTTCTCTACTCTCCCAAAGTCCAATACTATCTGCCTGGGCTGCTGAGCCGGAGCCAGCTCAGCAATTCCGAACGTCCAGGGATTCCTCCCACACCAAAGGTGCCGGCACCAAAAGCTCTTGCTGCTCTTCCAGTATCCAGGCAACCGCATTCACTGCCCCACAAACGCTGGGGCTGTCTCTTTCTGGACTCTCCCAAAGTCCAATACTATCTGCCTGGGCTGCTGAGCCGGAGCCAGCTTAGCAATTCCGAACGTCCAGGGATTCCTCCCACACCAAAGGTGCCGGCACCAAAAGCTCTTGCTGCTCTTCCAGTATCCAGGCAACCGCATTCACTGCCCCACAAACGCTGGGGCTGTCTCTTTCTGGACTCTCCCAAAGTCCAATACTATCTGCCTGGGCTGCTGAGCCGGAGCCAGCTCAGCAATTCCGAACGTCCAGGGATTCCTCCCACACCAAAGGTGCCGGCACCAAAAGCTCTTGCTGCTCTTCCAGTATCCAGGCAACCGCATTCACTGCCCCACAAACGCTGGGGCTGTCTCTTTCTGGACTCTCCCAAAGTCCAATACTATCTGCCTGGGCTGCTGAGCCGGAGCCAGCTCAGCAATTCCGAACGTCCAGGGATTCCTCCCACACCAAAGGTGCCGGCACCAAAAGCTCTTGCTGCTCTTCCAGTATCCAGGCAACCGCATTCACTGCCCCACAAACGCTGGGGCTGTCTCTTTCTGGACTCTCCCAAAGTCCAATACTATCTGCCTGGGCTGCTGAGCCGGAGCCAGCTCAGCAATTCCGAACGTCCAGGGATTCCTCCCACACCAAAGGTGCCGGCACCAAAAGCTCTTGCTGCTCTTCCAGTATCCAGGCAACCGCATTCACTGCCCCACAAACGCTGGGGCTGTCTCTTTCTGGACTCTCCCAAAGTCCAATACTATCTGCCTGGGCTGCTGAGCCGGAGCCAGCTCAGCAATTCCGAACGTCCAGGGATTCCTCCCACACCAAAGGTGCCGGCACCAAAAGCTCTTGCTGCTCTTCCAGTATCCAGGCAACCGCATTCACTGCCCCACAAACGCTGGGGCTGTCTCTTTCTGTCCTCTCCCAAAGTCCAATACTATCTGCCTGGGCTGCTGAGCCGGAGCCAGCTCAGCAATTCCGAACGTCCAGGGATTCCTCCCACACCAAAGGTGCCGGCACCAAAAGCTCTTGCTGCTCTTCCAGTATCCAGGCAACCGCATTCACTGCCCCACAAACGCTGGGGCTGTCTCTTTCTGGACTCTCCCAAAGTCCAATACTATCTGCCTGGGCTGCTGAGCCAGCTCTAGCTTCAACCAAGAGCGAACGTCCAGGGATTCCTCCCACACCAAAGGTGCCGGCACCAAAAGCTCTTGCTGCTCTTCCAGTATCCAGGCAACTGCATTCACTGCCCCACAAACGCTGGGGCTGTCTCTTTCTGGACTCTCCCAAAGTCCAATACTATCTGCCTGGGCTGCTGAGCCGGAGCCAGCTCAGCAATTCCGAACGTCCAGGGATTCCTCCCACACCAAAGGTGCCGGCACCAAAAGCTCTTGCTGCTCTTCCAGTATCCAGGCAACCGCATTCACTGCCCCACAAACGCTGGGGCTGTCTCTTTCTGGACTCTCCCAAAGTCCAATACTATCTGCCTGGGCTGCTGAGCCGGAGCCAGCTCAGCAATTCCGAACGTCCAGGGATTCCTCCCACACCAAAGGTGCCGGCACCAAAAGCTCTTGCTGCTCTTCCAGTATCCAGGCAACCGCATTCACTGCCCCACAAACGCTGGGGCTGTCTCTTTCTGGACTCTCCCAAAGTCCAATACTATCTGCCTGGGCTGCTGAGCCGGAGCCAGCTCAGCAATTCCGAACGTCCAGGGATTCCTCCCACACCAAAGGTGCCGGCACCAAAAGCTCTTGCTGCTCTTCCAGTATCCAGGCAACCGCATTCACTGCCCCACAAACGCTGGGGCTGTCTCTTTCTGGACTCTCCCAAAGTCCAATACTATCTGCCTGGGCTGCTGAGCCGGAGCCAGCTCAGCAATTCCGAACGTCCAGGGATTCCTCCCACACCAAAGGTGCCGGCACCAAAAGCTCTTGCTGCTCTTCCAGTATCCAGGCAACCGCATTCACTGCCCCACAAACGCTGGGGCTGTCTCTTTCTGGACTCTCCCAAAGTCCAATACTATCTGCCTGGGCTGCTGAGCCGGAGCCAGCTCAGCAATTCCGAACGTCCAGGGATTCCTCCCACACCAAAGGTGCCGGCACCAAAAGCTCTTGCTGCTCTTCCAGTATCCAGGCAACCGCATTCACTGCCCCACAAACGCTGGGGCTGTCTCTTTCTGGACTCTCCCAAAGTCCAATACTATCTGCCTGGGCTGCTGAGCCGGAGCCAGCTCACCAATTCCGAACGTCCAGGGATTCCTCCCACACCAAAGGTGCCCAAACCAAAAGCTCTTGCTGCTCTTCCAGTATCCAGGCAACCGCATTCACTGCCCCACAAACGCTGGGGCTGTCTCTTTCTGGACTCTCCCAAAGTCCAATACTATCTGCCTGGGCTGCTGAGCCGGAGCCAGCTTCAACCAAGAGCGAACGTCCAGGGATTCCTCCCACACCAAAGGTGCCGGCACCAAAAGCTCTTGCTGCTCTTCCAGTATCCAGGCAACCGCATTCACTGCCCCACAAACGCTGGGGCTGTCTCTTTCTCTACTCTCCCAAAGTCCAATACTATCTGCCTGGGCTGCTGAGCCGGAGCCAGCTCAGCAATTCTGAACGTCCAGGGATTCCTCCCACACCAAAGGTGCCGGCACCAAAAGCTCTTGCTGCTCTTCCAGTATCCAGGCAACCGCATTCACTGCCCCACAAACGCTGGGGCTGTCTCTTTCTCTACTCTCCCAAAGTCCAATACTATCTGCCTGGGCTGCTGAGCCGGAGCCAGCTCGCCAATTCCGAACGTCCAGGGATTCCTCCCACACCAAAGGTGCCGGCACCAAAAGCTCTTGCTGCTCTTCCAGTATCCAGGCAACCGCATTCACTGCCCCACAAACGCTGGGGCTGTCTCTTTCTGTCCTCTCCCAAAGTCCAATACTATCTGCCTGGGCTGCTGAGCCGGAGCCAGCTCAGCAATTCCGAACGTCCAGGGATTCCTCCCACACCAAAGGTGCCGGCACCAAAAGCTCTTGCTGCTCTTCCAGTATCCAGGCAACCGCATTCACTGCCCCACAAACGCTGGGGCTGTCTCTTTCTGGACTCTCCCAAAGTCCAATACTATCTGCCTGGGCTGCTGAGCCGGAGCCAGCTCAGCAATTCCGAACGTCCAGGGATTCCTCCCACACCAAAGGTGCCGGCACCAAAAGCTCTTGCTGCTCTTCCAGTATCCAGGCAACCGCATTCACTGCCCCACAAACGCTGGGGCTGTCTCTTTCTCTACTCTCCCAAAGTCCAATACTATCTGCCTGGGCCGCTGAGCCAGCTCTAGCTTCAACCAAGAGCGAACGTCCAGGGATTCCTCCCACACCAAAGGTGCCGGCACCAAAAGCTCTTGCTGCTCTTCCAGTATCCAGGCAACCGCATTCACTGCCCCACAAACGCTGGGGCTGTCTCTTTCTCTACTCTCCCAAAGTCCAATACTATCTGCCTGGGCTGCTGAGCCGGAGCCAGCTCAGCAATTCCGAACGTCCAGGGATTCCTCCCACACCAAAGGTGCCGGCACCAAAAGCTCTTGCTGCTCTTCCAGTATCCAGGCAACCGCATTCACTGCCCCACAAACGCTGGGGCTGTCTCTTTCTGACTCTCCCAAAGTCCAATACTATCTGCCTGGGCTGCTGAGCCGGAGCCAGCTCAGCAATTCCGAACGTCCAGGGATTCCTCCCACACCAAAGGTGCCGGCACCAAAAGCTCTTGCTGCTCTTCCAGTATCCAGGCAACCGCATTCACTGCCCCACAAACGCTGGGGCTGTCTCTTTCTGGACTCTCCCAAAGTCCAATACTATCTGCCTGGGCTGCTGAGCCGGAGCCAGCTCAGCAATTCCGAACGTCCAGGGATTCCTCCCACACCAAAGGTGCCGGCACCAAAAGCTCTTGCTGCTCTTCCAGTATCCAGGCAACCGCATTCACTGCCCCACAAACGCTGGGGCTGTCTCTTTCTCTACTCTCCCAAAGTCCAATACTATCTGCCTGGGCTGCTGAGCCGGAGCCAGCTCAGCAATTCCGAACGTCCAGGGATTCCTCCCACACCAAAGGTGCCGGCACCAAAAGCTCTTGCTGCTCTTCCAGTATCCAGGCAACTGCATTCACTGCCCCACAAACGCTGGGGCTGTCTCTTTCTGGACTCTCCCAAAGTCCAATACTATCTGCCTGGGCTGCTGAGCCGGAGCCAGCTCAGCAATTCCGAACGTCCAGGGATTCCTCCCACACCAAAGGTGCCGGGACCAAAAGCTCTTGCTGCTCTTCCAGTATCCAGGCAACCGCATTCACTGCCCCACAAACGCTGGGGCTGTCTCTTTCTCTACTCTCCCAAAGTCCAATACTATCTGCCTGGGCTGCTGAGCCAGAGCCAGCTCAGCAATTCCGAACGTCCAGGGATTCCTCCCACACCAAAGGTGCCGGCACCAAAAGCTCTTGCTGCTCTTCCAGTATCCAGGCAACCGCATTCACTGCCCCACAAACGCTGGGGCTGTCTCTTTCTGGACTCTCCCAAAGTCCAATACTATCTGCCTGGGCTGCTGAGCCGGAGCCAGCTCAGCAATTCCGAACGTCCAGGGATTCCTCCCACACCAAAGGTGCCGGCACCAAAAGCTCTTGCTGCTCTTCCAGTATCCAGGCAACCGCATTCACTGCCCCACAAACGCTGGGGCTGTCTCTTTCTGGACTCTCCCAAAGTCCAATACTATCTGCCTGGGCTGCTGAGCCGGAGCCAGCTCAGCAATTCCGAACGTCCAGGGATTCCTCCCACACCAAAGGTGCCGGCACCAAAAGCTCTTGCTGCTCTTCCAGTATCCAGGCAACTGCATTCACTGCCCCACAAACGCTGGGGCTGTCTCTTTCTGGACTCTCCCAAAGTCCAATACTATCTGCCTGGGCTGCTGAGCCGGAGCCAGCTCAGCAATTCCGAACGTCCAGGGATTCCTCCCACACCAAAGGTGCCGGCACCAAAAGCTCTTGCTGCTCTTCCAGTATCCAGGCAACCGCATTCACTGCCCCACAAACGCTGGGGCTGTCTCTTTCTGTCCTCTCCCAAAGTCCAATACTATCTGCCTGGGCTGCTGAGCCGGAGCCAGCTCAGCAATTCCGAACGTCCAGGGATTCCTCCCACACCAAAGGTGCCCAAACCAAAAGCTCTTGCTGCTCTTCCAGTATCCAGGCAACCGCATTCACTGCCCCACAAACGCTGGGGCTGTCTCTTTCTGGACTCTCCCAAAGTCCAATACTATCTGCCTGGGCTGCTGAGCCAGAGCCAGCTCAGCAATAGCGAACGTCCAGGGATTCCTCCCACACCAAAGGTGCCGGCACCAAAAGCTCTTGCTGCTCTTCCAGTATCCAGGCAACTGCATTCACTGCCCCACAAACGCTGGGGCTGTCTCTTTCTCTACTCTCCCAAAGTCCAATACTATCTGCCTGGGCTGCTGAGCCGGAGCCAGCTCAGCAATTCCGAACGTCCAGGGATTCCTCCCACACCAAAGGTGCCCAAACCAAAAGCTCTTGCTGCTCTTCCAGTATCCAGGCAACTGCATTCACTGCCCCACAAACGCTGGGGCTGTCTCTTTCTGGACTCTCCCAAAGTCCAATACTATCTGCCTGGGCTGCTGAGCCGGAGCCAGCTCAGCAATTCCGAACGTCCAGGGATTCCTCCCACACCAAAGGTGCCGGCACCAAAAGCTCTTGCTGCTCTTCCAGTATCCAGGCAACCGCATTCACTGCCCCACAAACGCTGGGGCTGTCTCTTTCTGGACTCTCCCAAAGTCCAATACTATCTGCCTGGGCTGCTGAGCCGGAGCCAGCTCAGCAATTCCGAACGTCCAGGGATTCCTCCCACACCAAAGGTGCCGGCACCAAAAGCTCTTGCTGCTCTTCCAGTATCCAGGCAACCGCATTCACTGCCCCACAAACGCTGGGGCTGTCTCTTTCTGGACTCTCCCAAAGTCCAATACTATCTGCCTGGGCTGCTGAGCCAGAGCCAGCTCAGCAATTCCGAACGTCCAGGGATTCCTCCCACACCAAAGGTGCCGGCACCAAAAGCTCTTGCTGCTCTTCCAGTATCCAGGCAACTGCATTCACTGCCCCACAAACGCTGGGGCTGTCTCTTTCTGGACTCTCCCAAAGTCCAATACTATCTGCCTGGGCTGCTGAGCCGGAGCTAGCTCACCAATTCCGAACGTCCAGGGATTCCTCCCACACCAAAGGTGCCGGCACCAAAAGCTCTTGCTGCTCTTCCAGTATCCAGGCAACCGCATTCACTGCCCCACAAACGCTGGGGCTGTCTCTTTCTGTCCTCTCCCAAAGTCCAATACTATCTGCCTGGGCTGCTGAGCCGGAGCCAGCTCAGCAATTCCGAACGTCCAGGGATTCCTCCCACACCAAAGGTGCCGGCACCAAAAGCTCTTGCTGCTCTTCCAGTATCCAGGCAACTGCATTCACTGCCCCACAAACGCTGGGGCTGTCTCTTTCTCTACTCTCCCAAAGTCCAATACTATCTGCCTGGGCTGCTGAGCCGGAGCCAGCTCAGCAATTCCGAACGTCCAGGGATTCCTCCCACACCAAAGGTGCCGGCACCAAAAGCTCTTGCTGCTCTTCCAGTATCCAGGCAACCGCATTCACTGCCCCACAAACGCTGGGGCTGTCTCTTTCTGGACTCTCCCAAAGTCCAATACTATCTGCCTGGGCTGCTGAGCCGGAGCCAGCTCAGCAATTCCGAACGTCCAGGGATTCCTCCCACACCAAAGGTGCCGGGACCAAAAGCTCTTGCTGCTCTTCCAGTATCCAGGCAACCGCATTCACTGCCCCACAAACGCTGGGGCTGTCTCTTTCTGTCCTCTCCCAAAGTCCAATACTATCTGCCTGGGCTGCTGAGCCGGAGCCAGCTCAGCAATTCCGAACGTCCAGGGATTCCTCCCACACCAAAGGTGCCGGCACCAAAAGCTCTTGCTGCTCTTCCAGTATCCAGGCAACCGCATTCACTGCCCCACAAACGCTGGGGCTGTCTCTTTCTGGACTCTCCCAAAGTCCAATACTATCTGCCTGGGCTGCTGAGCCGGAGCCAGCTTCTACCAATTCCGAACGTCCAGGGATTCCTCCCACACCAAAGGTGCCGGCACCAAAAGCTCTTGCTGCTCTTCCAGTATCCAGGCAACCGCATTCACTGCCCCACAAACGCTGGGGCTGTCTCTTTCTCTACTCTCCCAAAGTCCAATACTATCTGCCTGGGCTGCTGAGCCGGAGCCAGCTCAGCAATTCCGAACGTCCAGGGATTCCTCCCACACCAAAGGTGCCGGCACCAAAAGCTCTTGCTGCTCTTCCAGTATCCAGGCAACCGCATTCACTGCCCCACAAACGCTGGGGCTGTCTCTTTCTCTACTCTCCCAAAGTCCAATACTATCTGCCTGGGCTGCTGAGCCGGAGCCAGCTCAGCAATTCCGAACGTCCAGGGATTCCTCCCACACCAAAGGTGCCGGCACCAAAAGCTCTTGCTGCTCTTCCAGTATCCAGGCAACCGCATTCACTGCCCCACAAACGCTGGGGCTGTCTCTTTCTGGACTCTCCCAAAGTCCAATACTATCTGCCTGGGCTGCTGAGCCGGAGCCAGCTCAGCAATTCCGAACGTCCAGGGATTCCTCCCACACCAAAGGTGCCCAAACCAAAAGCTCTTGCTGCTCTTCCAGTATCCAGGCAACCGCATTCACTGCCCCACAAACGCTGGGGCTGTCTCTTTCTGGACTCTCCCAAAGTCCAATACTATCTGCCTGGGCTGCTGAGCCGGAGCCAGCTCAGCAATAGCGAACGTCCAGGGATTCCTCCCACACCAAAGGTGCCGGCACCAAAAGCTCTTGCTGCTCTTCCAGTATCCAGGCAACTGCATTCACTGCCCCACAAACGCTGGGGCTGTCTCTTTCTGGACTCTCCCAAAGTCCAATACTATCTGCCTGGGCTGCTGAGCCGGAGCCAGCTCAGCAATTCCGAACGTCCAGGGATTCCTCCCACACCAAAGGTGCCGGCACCAAAAGCTCTTGCTGCTCTTCCAGTATCCAGGCAACCGCATTCACTGCCCCACAAACGCTGGGGCTGTCTCTTTCTCTACTCTCCCAAAGTCCAATACTATCTGCCTGGGCTGCTGAGCCGGAGCCAGCTCAGCAATTCCGAACGTCCAGGGATTCCTCCCACACCAAAGGTGCCGGCACCAAAAGCTCTTGCTGCTCTTCCAGTATCCAGGCAACCGCATTCACTGCCCCACAAACGCTGGGGCTGTCTCTTTCTGGACTCTCCCAAAGTCCAATACTATCTGCCTGGGCTGCTGAGCCAGAGCCAGCTCAGCAATTCCGAACGTCCAGGGATTCCTCCCACACCAAAGGTGCCGGCACCAAAAGCTCTTGCTGCTCTTCCAGTATCCAGGCAACCGCATTCACTGCCCCACAAACGCTGGGGCTGTCTCTTTCTCTACTCTCCCAAAGTCCAATACTATCTGCCTGGGCTGCTGAGCCGGAGCCAGCTCACCAATTCCGAACGTCCAGGGATTCCTCCCACACCAAAGGTGCCGGCACCAAAAGCTCTTGCTGCTCTTCCAGTATCCAGGCAACCGCATTCACTGCCCCACAAACGCTGGGGCTGTCTCTTTCTGGACTCTCCCAAAGTCCAATACTATCTGCCTGGGCTGCTGAGCCGGAGCCAGCTTCTACCAATTCCGAACGTCCAGGGATTCCTCCCACACCAAAGGTGCCGGCACCAAAAGCTCTTGCTGCTCTTCCAGTATCCAGGCAACCGCATTCACTGCCCCACAAACGCTGGGGCTGTCTCTTTCTGGACTCTCCCAAAGTCCAATACTATCTGCCTGGGCTGCTGAGCCGGAGCCAGCTCAGCAATAGCGAACGTCCAGGGATTCCTCCCACACCAAAGGTGCCGGCACCAAAAGCTCTTGCTGCTCTTCCAGTATCCAGGCAACCGCATTCACTGCCCCACAAACGCTGGGGCTGTCTCTTTCTGGACTCTCCCAAAGTCCAATACTATCTGCCTGGGCTGCTGAGCCAGAGCCAGCTCAGCAATAGCGAACGTCCAGGGATTCCTCCCACACCAAAGGTGCCGGCACCAAAAGCTCTTGCTGCTCTTCCAGTATCCAGGCAACTGCATTCACTGCCCCACAAACGCTGGGGCTGTCTCTTTCTCTACTCTCCCAAAGTCCAATACTATCTGCCTGGGCTGCTGAGCCGGAGCCAGCTCAGCAATTCCGAACGTCCAGGGATTCCTCCCACACCAAAGGTGCCGGCACCAAAAGCTCTTGCTGCTCTTCCAGTATCCAGGCAACTGCATTCACTGCCCCACAAACGCTGGGGCTGTCTCTTTCTGTACTCTCCCAAAGTCCAATACTATCTGCCTGGGCTGCTGAGCCGGAGCCAGCTCAGCAATTCCGAACGTCCAGGGATTCCTCCCACACCAAAGGTGCCGGGACCAAAAGCTCTTGCTGCTCTTCCAGTATCCAGGCAACCGCATTCACTGCCCCACAAACGCTGGGGCTGTCTCTTTCTGGACTCTCCCAAAGTCCAATACTATCTGCCTGGGCTGCTGAGCCGGAGCCAGCTCAGCAATTCCGAACGTCCAGGGATTCCTCCCACACCAAAGGTGCCGGCACCAAAAGCTCTTGCTGCTCTTCCAGTATCCAGGCAACCGCATTCACTGCCCCACAAACGCTGGGGCTGTCTCTTTCTGTACTCTCCCAAAGTCCAATACTATCTGCCTGGGCTGCTGAGCCGGAGCCAGCTCACCAATTCCGAACGTCCAGGGATTCCTCCCACACCAAAGGTGCCGGCACCAAAAGCTCTTGCTGCTCTTCCAGTATCCAGGCAACCGCATTCACTGCCCCACAAACGCTGGGGCTGTCTCTTTCTGGACTCTCCCAAAGTCCAATACTATCTGCCTGGGCTGCTGAGCCGGAGCCAGCTTCTACGAATTCCGAACGTCCAGGGATTCCTCCCACACCAAAGGTGCCGGCACCAAAAGCTCTTGCTGCTCTTCCAGTATCCAGGCAACTGCATTCACTGCCCCACAAACGGCTGGGGCTGTCTCTGCCTCTGGACTCTCCCAAAAGTCCAATACTATCTGCCTGGGCTGCTGGTCCAGAGCTCCAGCTCAACAATTCCGAACATCCAGGGATTCCTCCCACACCAAAGGTGCCGGCACCAAAAGCTCTTGCTGCGCATCCAGTATCCAGGCAACCGCATTCACTGACCCACAAACGCTGGGGCTGTCTCTTTCTGGACTCTCCCAAAGTCCAATACTATCTGCCTGGGCCGCTGAGCCAGCTCTAGCTTCAACCAATTCCGAACGTCCAGGGATTCCTCCCACACCAAAGGTGCCGGCACCAAAAGCTCTTGCTGCTCTTCCAGTATCCAGGCAACCGCATTCACTGCCCCACAAACGCTGGGGCTGTCCCTTTCTGGACTCTCCCAAAGTCCAATACTATCTGCCTCGGCTGCTGAGCCGGAGCCAGCTTCTACCAATTCCGAACGTCCAGGGATTCCTCCCACACCAAAGGTGCCCAAACCAAAAGCTCTTGCTGCTCTTCCAGTATCCAGGCAACCGCATTCACTGCCCCACAAACGCTGGGGCTGTCTCTTTCTGGACTCTCCCAAAGTCCAATACTATCTGCCTGGGCTGCTGAGCCGGCTCTAGCTTCTACCAATTCCGAACGTCCAGGGATTCCTCCCACACCAAAGGTGCCGGCACCAAAAGCTCTTGCTGCTCTTCCAGTATCCAGGCAACCGCATTCACTGCCCCACAAACGCTGCGGGCTTTCGTCTCTTTCTGGACTCTCCCAAAGTCCAATACTATCTGCCTGGGCTGCTGGTCCAGAGCCAGCTCAGCAATTCCGAACGTCCAGGGATTCCTCCCACACCAAAGGTGCCGGCACCAAAAGCTCTTGCTGCTCTTCCAGTGGCCAGGCAACCGCATTCACTGCCCCACAAACGCTGGGGCTGTCTCTTTCTGGACTCTCCCAAAGTCCAATACTATCTGCCTGGGCCGCTGAGCCGGAGCCAGCTCAGCAATTCAGAACATCCAG